>NC_140966.1:41131334-41153834 GCF_056783735.1 Eptatretus burgeri | reverse complement strand
ACAGACTGGTTTTGTCAGAGATCGAGCGAATTCTGCCAGTCTGTAACCATTTTGGTTTTTATATCCAAATTGAGCGGATCGTTCCTTGGCGCGGCACAAATTAATTCAAAGCGGCAACTTCATACGAATCAGCCAAATTTATTGAGGACACATCGGGGAAACACAACACAAGCAAAGCATTCACGACAATGTTATAATTAATCTATAACCTGTTCTTAACTCGGGAGCTACGGATTACAGGTTTCGAAGGGGACCCTAATGAGATAAACCTTAAACAACATGCAGACAAGACATGGACAGCATGCAGACAAGACACAGAGTACTTGGTGATGTTTCATGGACGAGAGGAAAGTGTCAAAAGCACGAATGTGGCTCGTGACAAGCCGATGTCCACGGATTCGAGCACCCAAGCTCGAGCACGCTGCGTGGCAAAATGGAGCTCGTCCATGTGTCGCAGCCCTCACGCACGCAGCCTCGGCGCGTTCAGACCCCGCGATGTCGACTGCACCAGAGCGAAAGATCGATGGTGGGTTTCAGCTGGTTTCTCCCAAGGTCCAGTATACAAGTCCAGGCCTGGCCTGTTCACCAGACAAGGCCAAATCGAGGTGTTGGGCTCTGCAGGCTGGGTCCGTGCCTGAGGAGGCACCGCCGGCCAAAACCACTCCTCCACAAAGTTGATCGCCTGATTCGACGCTCTGAGTTTCACTTACTGCCAAATTCGCAGACTCGATGTGCAGGCAGTTTCTCTTTCTGCCAAAATGGCAGACTTGGCGTGCTCAGGTTCAGTTTTTCTCCCGGCAGATCCACCACTGCCTTTTCTTCGCTCACTTGCCTCGAAGCCCACTGGCTCCTCCCTTCAGTTTCACTTCCTTCTCGAGGCCACTTCCCCTCTCAGCGCTGGGTGGGGACTATTGTCCGGAGAGAGGAAGGAAGAAGAAGAACCTCTCGGTCCACCACCAATGTACGAACAATGAACAGCCTCTTACACCTCCTGACACGTGGCGCCATTTACCGAACAACCTGGTGAAACATGCATTTAATAGGGGATCTGGGCTTCTCCTATATTTAATAACACACGAAGGGCCCATTTCCGCAACAATATATATACATATACATATATACACACTTGTGTATGTATGTATATATATATATATATATATATATATATATATATATATATATATATATATATATATATATATATATACATACATATACTAATATACTGTATACATATACATATATGTACATGCATCCATACATGTATATATAAATATATATTCATATATATATATATATATATATATATATATATATATATCTATATATACAAATATATACATATACATTCAAATATACATAAATATATGTATAAATATGTGTATATATATATATATATATATATATATATATATATATATATATATATATATATATATATATATATATATATATATATAAAATATATTCAGGGTGTCCCAAAAGTCACCTTGGGATTTAGAAATTAAATTACATTTCTGTTTTTTAATAATTTGTTTTTCTTTTCTTTTCAGAATTTAGATTAATGTTTGGAAATTACCCATGGAAAAATTCACAACTGAACAAAGAACCAAAATCGTGGAATTTTATTTTAAATTTCATCGATCAATTATTCTCACCCAAAGAGTATGGACAACAATAATTTCACGAAATAAAGAAATTTCTTGGCCATCACGTTCTCCTGATTTGACGCCTCCCGATTATTTTATTTGGGGTTACCTGAAGGAGCGTGTATACATCAATGAGCCCGATTCAATTCAGCATCTCAAGGACAACATCTGTGCAGAAATTTGAGGGCTGCAGCCAGAGGTATTGTCCGTTGTTATAGAAAATGCTGTCGAAAGAGCCCGTCTCTGTGAAGACGAAAATGGAGGACAACTAAGCTGCATCATTTTTCATAAATAAAGCAAATTTATCTCCATTTTGTAAATTATCTTTTGGTATAAAAATAATCATAAATTATAAAAAAAAAAACAAATGTTATTTAATTTCGCAATCCCCAGGTGACTTTTGGGACACCATGTATATACATATACTAGCGATACCCGTGCACATGCAGGGGATAGCAGTACAACATAGCTGGTAGCAGACGACAGACTGTACACGGGGAATGACAAAAATACGCATTGTGCAAAATGCAAGTGGTACTATGGAACGCCAAGACTTCCCAAACATTGTCGGCATGTCCGCTAAGTGCCACAGCAATTTCATAGGGATCATGTGACAGCGAGCCGAGTTTTTAGTGTGCAAGCTTGGTATTAAAATATAGAAAAAAAATATATATATATATATATATATATATATATATATATATATATATATATATATATATGTAGAATACATACATACATACACAGAGACATGACAGAAGTAAATAGACAACTAAAATTTCTATAATTCATCTGTATAACGCAGTTTTACTCAGTGATTTGTACTAATATTCGACTATATATTTGCAGAAACGAGTTCCTGGGTCTTGTATGACAATTAACAATGCCTCAAACCCAGGGAACACACAAACTTTCCGATTTTCAAAGAGGACGAATTGTTGACCATTTGGAAGGTGGAGTCAGCCAGCATCACATAACTCAGAACCTTGGCATTCCACTTTCTCCGGTCAATCTGGTGATTGTGCAATTCACCAGTGAAGGCAAGGAATCAACAGCTTCCCGTTCTGGTCAATCTGGGCCCTCAGAAAGATATATTCGAGCTGGCAAGTGGTCCATTGAGAAAACTTCCAGTTGCAAGGCAGCAGATGTTGCAGAGGAGGTCCAGGTTCGCTCAAGAACTGCCGTGCGGTACCTTCATCAACTGGGCTACTATGGGAAAGCAGCGAGGAGGAAACCTTTTCTTGGACCAGCCAACATTCAAAAGAGAAAGAAGTGGGCTGATGAAATGGCCAACAGACCCTTGGAGTTTTGGCAAACTGTCATTTTTCCAGATGAGTCCCAATTCACTCAATTTTCTGATAGTGGACACATATGGGTCTGGAGACTTCCCATTCAAGAGTTTCATTTGAACCGATTGCAGCCAACTGTCAAACATGGTGGTTTTTCAGTGATGGTGTGGGGAGCAATGTGGAGCGCTGGTCGGTCAGAGTTTGTGGAGTGTGTTGGCAACATCAACACGGCAACACACATTTCTATCCTTGAGGATGGACATCTCCCAGTCTTCTCTACTGGTCAGATGGTCAAAAACAACACTGTTCATGGAAGATGGAGCTCCCTGGCACACTGCAAAAAAGACCAAAGAATGGCAGGACAGAAATGGGATCAAGCAACTTCCATGGCCAAGTCAGTCTCCTGAGATTAATCCCATTGAATACCTCTGGGCCATATTGGATTGAGTTGTGCGGAAAAAGTCCAGGAAACCATCATCATGGGCAGAATTGTGAACCCGTTTATGTGAAGCCTGGGCAGAAATCCCACAAGAGAAAATTTCAGAACTTGTTAGTTCTCTGCCTGAGAGAGTAAAAGCATTGAAATCTGCAAATGGCAAGTCTACAAAATACTAGTGTGTGGATTAATATGGATCAAATATACTTCAAATGTTAAATAAATAAATTCTTTAAAAATCATCTTGTCTATTTACTTTTGTCATGTCTCTGTCCATATATACATATACATATATATATATATATATATATATATATATATATATATATATATATATATATATATATATATATATATATATATCCCATGATGTTTTTTCAAAATAAACCAGAGGGAAAGCATTATGGACAAATGTTGTCATGAAATATCAATCGAATTGCCAGGTTTCTGTGACTCATGTATGACAGAGACTTTACACATCCAGTGATCTTGACTTTGCAAATTTGGCTTTTAAAGATGGTATCAGCCTTCATAGCTATACCATCCAGGTGCTGTGGTATCCAGGTGTGCATAAAATATACTTTACCATAAGCTTCGCAAAACGAACAAGGAGCTGATAAACTAGGCCCCACAGCTTTTAGGTGGGAAGAGGAATGGATTTATGTAATATGAAAGCTAAATATTGAACATTTTTTTGAAAGACAGTATCACATACACAAGCAGAGTTACCAAGATGGTTGCCATGGCAACATAATTCATCCAATCGCAGCCATGATCTCACCAGGTTGTGATAATGTCATGAGGAATAGATATCTGCAATGTGAAAGCTAAATGTTCAACGGCTTTTGAAATATCGCATACACAAAAGTACATGGTCGGATGATCTGTCGGTCGGACGGATATGATATTAATATCCGTCTCTGACGTTGTTGGAGGGGCGGGGGACAAGAAGCATTCTCAACATCCCATTGCATTCAACTCAGCAACAATACATTGTATAATGTCAGAATCAAACAGTCTTCCCACACAGAGTACGAGGGATTTGCAAGTTCAGTGAATGACGTCAACTCGTTCATTTGTAAGCAACATTCATCACAGACCTGCATTTTACTTTTTGGCATCCGTATCCCTTGACAACAACATCAAGCTCGTACAGACAAGGAAGAAAAGTCAAATTTCCATCCACTGGGGAGCTGAGCAAGATGTGCAGGAAAGAATATTTTGAGGAAGAAGAATCCTTCCTGAGGTGTACCTGACACTGGACGTGCGATGTTGGAGGGAAGAGGTTGGGCGGAGCCCAGGTGCTTTTGGATGCTCGTTCACTGGCGCCCTACGGGCACACTGAAAGTGCCCCACAGGCAAATAGCAAACACCGCGAATACACAAGGCTCCCAGCCAACCCGTCGACAGCGCTCCCCGCAGCTACGTGTATTCTTAAGCAATAACAGCAACAGACGTATTATATACCCGAGAATACACGTGGCCGCGAGGGCGGGCGGGAGTGTTCGGGCCGCCGGGGAACAGCCACGCCCGCGGTTCCGAGACGTGCTTCGCGTGGTCCCCGCGGCCCTCAGAGCACCCTGGTCTCGGAGCACCCGTGAACAGCCGGCTCGGGCGTGCAGGTTAGCAATTTGCACGAACAAGGAAGACGCACAAATATCCTGTCATGAACCTGTCAATTTGCAAAATGCATTCCATACCACGTTGCCAGTCACGCGCATTTGCTGCACATTTCCTGTTAAAATCCGTGCGCGATCGCTGCATTTCGGCCGGACGGTCATGTTACCTTAACATGTCTGGCAATGAGCGAGCGAGGAAGGAAGCTGTGGAGCGAGGGAGATGGAAGGAGAGAGAGAGAGAGAGAGAGAGAGAGAGAGAGAGAGAGAGAGAACGAGAGAGAGAGAGAGAGAGAGAACGAGAGAGAGAGAGAGAGAGAAAGAGAGAGAGAGAGAGAGAGAGAGAGAGAGAGAGAGAGAGAGAGAGAGAGAGAGAGAGAGAGAGAGAGAGAGAGAGAGAGAGAGAGAGAGAGAGGAGACGCCCACGCGCTTCAACAGGTACCCCGAGCACGTCTCGGCGTTCGGCTGGACCTGTTACCGCCGTCGGGCTCGGAGCATCAATCGCCCCGAGTGGTTCTGGGCACGCTGGGGCGTCTCCCGGACAGAGACCACGGACAGCGTGGTAATCCGCCCACTGCGGCCCACGGGAGCGCAGGCGAGAGACGAGGGGTGGGTGGTGTTAGACGAACAAGCGGGTATATGGTGCGGATGCTGTGGGGTGGGGTAAGTTTGGGGGAGGGTGGAGAAAAGTGGGGCTCATAATAAGACCCCCTCCGGAAATGGTCCTTCTGTGGTAGATCACGGTGCACGCGAGTGATTGGAGCCACCCTGGAGAAAGCGTCGAGCACCGGTACGTGCACTCGATCCCGCTGCCTCCAACAAAGAGGATAGCATCGGCAGGATGGTGTTACCACCGGAGACCGGTCCAGCCCGATGGACGCGCGAGAGAAATCGCTCAATTAGGGCGTCGCTTCAATACGGCGCTGCTCACACCCCCGTTATATCAGAGCACGGGGTGCGATACGCGATCCGTCATGTTTATCGGTTCGACATCGATTTGCCGGGAATCCACCGTTTGCTAATGCGTCTGGCGGGCAGCCAGCAAGAGGCTAATGACCACCTTCCGAGGAGCGATCGATCGGCAGCAGTCACAACACGAGGGGGCAGTCACAGCGGAAGCAGCGCTTGTTTGCAACCACCTCTCCCGCTTTTTACAGGACGCATAAACAACGCACTCGCCATCGCTCTGCTGCTGCCCGATGAATTTGCTGCTTACGTCAAATTTTCGGACTTCTATATACCCCCATGCGCGCGCGCGCGCGCGCGCACACACACACACACACACACACACACACACACACACACACACACACACACACACACACACACACACACACACACACACACACACACACACACACACACACACACACTGGTTGTGTGACACTCGCAATGTAGTGGACATTTGAGAGAAGGGAGATGGAGGCAGACCAGTGTTCGCTTGGTGAATCCTCTGGGTTGGACCAATTTTGACTCGCACCGACTGCGAAGACTGCAGTTTCTTTTCCAACCATCTGGAACAGTTCATTTGATATAAATCACCCTCAACCTTCCCGAAGCAACAAGTGGATATGTTAAATAAAAGCCGGAAGGGTGGGAGAATGAGGCGGAGGAGGTAGCATCAAGGAAGGTAGCATCCTTTTCACCTTGCTACATTAAACTCAATTATGCAGACATTACCTCCCGAACTGAATGTAATAACGTTTAGAGAGCTGCCCGCCCTGTTAAAGAGCCATCATCCAGCTCCCTTTTATCAAGAAACGAGCAGCCCATGAAATATGAACTGGACGCAAGCCATGCTGCTTCCTGCGTCTGGTGCCGCCTTTTGGGCCAACGCCCATTGTAATCAATTTATTTGATGAATGCTCGTCTTCTCTTAAGATCTTGCCTTTAACACATCAGCACACGGACATTGTGGACCACCTATAAGCACCGCCGACTGGATGGCTTAAAATAATTTTTTTTTAAATCCAAATCAAAATACTTTTGCTCTCATTTCATAGCAATTTATGGTGTTCCACCCAAGAATGAACCAGCCTTCCAATTGCAAAGTCGAGACACTGGATTGCATGCTAAGAGTTGTGAGGTGGGAGAGGACGCACCAGTGGAAATGAACTGCAAATGTCTCCTCCCTCCTTCCTGAGTTTAATTTCCTGTGCCTTCTCACTTTCTGCTTCTGATACACCAAAGCAAAGCAACACTCGCAAGTTATTAGATAGGGGTGCTCTTTCACCTTAGAACCCCCCACTATACATTCAAAATGTTAACACAAAGAAAAACAGAGGTGTGTTAAAATGTTCAAGCTCGACACTGCAATCGACTGAATGCAAGACAGTAGTGCGATGAAGACGAGGGTGGGGGGGGGGGGAGTGGTGGGGACAATGAACAAACAACTGACTGCAGAATGAAACCATTTGAATCACCCCAAAAAATGAATTATCAAAGAAAACTATTTGCTTTGATCGTTAAAGAGAAATTAATAATTCGGGATCAATGGAGCTACCAACCTGACACCTACTGCCTACGCAGTCGTGGATGAAGACTACTGGGTGGTCAAAACGTCACACCTGAGCCTTGCCAGTCAGGCAGCTATTCTACCCAGTTGGTGGTGCCTTACTCTTTGAATATGGCTTTTCCAAACTACAACCAGCCTTTTAATGTACAATGATGATACAAAAACATAGACAAGATGTTTTAAAATTATATCGTTCAACTGATGACAGACAGACAAACTAAGTTCAACAATTATGGTGGATCAGTCTTTTCATATTTTTTTTTATTGTTTTCATTTTTCAACAAATCAATTTTCACACCACCCAAAAGCACATCGCTTGTAGCACTATTACCGCTGTGCTTGCGCACGGCGTTGCAACCACAACGGAAGCAGTCCTGTGGGCACGGCCTGGCTACAGCTTCGGCCTCATGTTTCCCATTAGCTTCTCGAGTTTGAGAGCCAAGCCCATGTCTCCTTTTATCTTCAGCTTTCCAGTCATGAACGCCATCGTTGGCTTCAAATGACCTGCGGCAGAAAACCAGCAATAACAATGATCAATAACCATTAGCGATATTCAGATCGAAATTCACGTCACGGCAGTCTGTTTTGACTTAAAACTACTGCATCCTGGGCAGAGCACAAATTTCGTTGAGCAAAACGTGGAATTTAATCATTGTTTTCAATGCATGCAATTAAAACAGGAAAATTAAAATCACATTTCATTCAATTCGCAGTTGACAGTGCAACATTACAAACAAATAATATGGTTACACTGAGGGGTGAGCCAAAGTATTAGGGCATTAAGCAATTCCAAGTGGGGTTAGAGGGGAAGTATACATTATAAAGGGTGGTAACTCCAGTCAGGACGTTGCATCTGGAAAAAGTGATAAATATTTTCATCCCCCCCTTCCACCTTCCAAAATCAGTCCTCCTTTGGCATGGAGGATCCTTACTCCAACAGGTGGCCCTTGCTGTGTTAAATTAAAAAAAATTTCTGCAATTCAAAATTCTTCTTTGTGCAAGATGAAATCTTGCAGACAGAATCAGATTTCTTTTTTTAGTTATGGCACTCGTATAAATTCAATAGGCCAAGACCTAGAGGTATGCACACTCGCCTCAATGCCGTTTAGCCTGGGTTTGAATCCCGACTAAGCTATAAACTGTCACCCCGGTGTTTCACAGGGCGATTCATCATGTGCCATCCCTCAGATGGACGTGAAGCTTGGCGTCCCGTCTGCCATGAGTTGGTGGACGTGAAAGATCCCAAGGTGTCCTTCACAAAGAGTAGGCAAGGTATCGCCGGCACCATGGACAAATTACAAAATTCCTGTCCCGACTACTTAGTCGAACGAAAGGCCGAGTCAGGTGGTTCGTGAAAGACTTGGGCCAAAAACTTCCCCCGACCAACCTCAGAAGAACATGGAAATAATTGTGGCTGTTAAAGAAAAGAAGATTGATCCTGATCAAATAGGGTTTTTCTTTAAAGTATTTACAACCTTAGATGCCAAAATTGCATCCAATATGTTAGCTTTGCTTTTCATTTCTGTTTTTTGCTTTACTTAAGCCCCTGGCAAGGCTATTTGGCCTTTCATTGTTACATTTTAAAATACTCTTGTACTGTGCAGGCCATGGAATGCACACGTACATAAGCAATGGTGCAAACAGGCAAGGGGTTGCCACTCCTAAAGATATCAGAATGATCCTTTTTTTTTTTGCTTCAGCAATAAAATACAAAAAATGGACAGATTCCTGAAAATTTTAAAGACTCATCCTGCTTTCAAATGTCCGAGATACCTATAACCACCATGCATATGCAAATAAAGAGGAAAAATGGGGGGGGGGATTTGTTATTGACACAAAACATACCAATCACAATCAGGAACGATTACATTTTGATTTTTTACTTTTTCTTATCAATTTGTTTTAATGACTGCTTCAGAACCAAGAGGATCTTTGCATACCAGCAAAATAAAATGCAATTTGAGAGGTGAAAGACAAACTAACAAATCCTAACCTGGTACACAGTCTGTCATTCACAAAAATAAAATAAAAATGACAACGGCATGGGAAAACCAGAAAAAGCAATCAGAGACTTAAAATGGTGTAATGTAAGGTCGAAAGGGTAGGAATTGCTTTGAGGAATCGAAAGGGCATTAAACGTATAAAGGTCAAAGGGGTCGAAAGAGTATTTAAAGGTCTGAAAGGTGTGAAGGTCTAAAGGACTAAAAGGGTAGAAAGGAGTAAGGGGGTTTTCCGGGTTCTCAGGGGTTTTAGGGGTTCCAAAGGGTCTTAAAAGGTCGAACAGGATGTAGAGGATCTAACCGTGTACAGAGGGTCTAATAAGGCCTTAGTGGTCTAGAGGGTTCTAAAGGGTCTTTCGTGGTCTAAAAGGTACAGTGCCTTCAGAAAGTATTCACACCCCTTGACTTTTTCACATTTTGTTGTGTTACAGCCTGAATTTTAAATGGATTAAATCGAAATTTTTGGCCAACGAACTACACAAAACACCCCATAATGACAAAGGGAAAACATGGTTTTAGAAAGTTTTACAAATTAAAAATGAAAAACTGAACTGTCTTGTGTCAATAAGTATTCAACCCCTTTGTGATGGCACTCCAAATTGTGCTCAGTTGCATCCAAATTCTTTTGATCATCCTTGAGATGTCTCCACAACTTCATTGGAGTCCACCTGTGGCCAATTCAACCGATTGGACATGGCTTAGAAAGAAACACACCTTTCTATACGACGTCCCAAAGTTGACAGTGCATGTCAGAGCAGAAACTCTCCCATGAAGTCAAGGAACTGTCCGTACAACTCTGAGATAGAATTGTGGGGAGGCATAGATCTGAGGAAGGGTATAAAAACAATTTTGAAAGTGTTGGAAGTTCCCAAGAGCACAGTGAGCTCCATCATTAGGATATGGAAAGAATATGGAACTACCCAGACTCTTCCAAGAGCTGGCCATTCGACCAAACTGAGTAACCAGGTAAGAAGGACCTTTGTCAGGGAGGTGACCAAGAACCCAATGACCACTCTGACAGAACTACAGAGTTCCTTGTCTGAGATGGAAGAACCTTCCAGAAGGACAACAGTCTCTGCAGCACTTCACAAATACATACTTTATGGGAGAGTGGCCAAATGGAAGCCACTTCAGAGAACAAGGCACATGACAGCATGCCTGGGGTTTACAAAAAGGCATGTGAAAGACTCTGAGAGCATGAGGTAAAAGATTCTGTGCTCTGATGAGATGAAAACTGAACTCTTTAGCCTGGATGCAAAGCGCTACATCTGGCGGAAACCGAGCACAGCTCATCACCCATCCAACAACATCCCAACCGTGAAGCATGGCAGTGGCAGCGTCATACTATGCAGATGCTTTTCAGTGGCAGGGACTTGGAGACTTGTAAGGATAGATGGAACAATGATTGGAGCCAAGTACAGGAAAATATTTGAGGATAACCTGTTTCAGAGTGCAAAAGACCTTATATGTGGCGAAGATTTACGTTCCAACAGGACAATGACCCCAACCATACAACCAAAGCAACACTGCAGTGGCTTCAGAACATGAATGTGAAAGCCATTGAGTGGCCCAACCAAAGCCCAGACTTAAATCCCATTGGGAATCTGTGGAAAGACTTCAAGATTGCTGTTCATCGACGCTACCCATCCAACTTCACAGAGCTTGAGCAAATATACAAGGAAGAATGGGAGAAAATCCCCAAATACAGATGTGTAAAGCTGATACAGACATACCCAAGAAGACTCAAAGCTGTAATCACTGCCAAAGGCACTTGTACAAAGTATTAACTCAGGGGGCTTAATACTTATTGATGCAAGACATTTCAACTTCTCATTTTTAATTAATTTATAAAAATTTCTGAAAACATGTTTTCTCTGACATTATGGGGTATTTTGTGTAGATTAGTGTCAAAAATTTAAATTCAATCCATTTTATATCCAGGCTGTAACCCAACAAAATGTGACAAAAGTCGAGGAGTATGAATACTTTCTGAAGGCGCTGTATTGTGGCGTCGAAAGTCTAAAATGTCAAAATAACCTGAAAGTGTCATCAAAGGTCGAAGTGGTCTCAAGGTGTAAAAAGTAAGTTCCAATCTTATGTAATTAAAAGATGTAGGGATGGTGCAACTGACATTCAAACAGTACGTAATTAAGATAAATTTAGTAATGTGGGTTTAGTGGCTGGACAAAGACACTTTCTCGATTGAATATATGGACATGCAGAGAGAGGTAAGGTATGCAAGATTATCCGTTTGCCAAGAAGATGATGGGGTTACAACTGGTGGAGCCGAATCCATTGATGGACAGACAGAAAAAAAAAATAATGATAATAATAATAAAAATAATAAAAATAAATAATAAATATATATATATATATATATATATATATATATATATATATATATATATATATATATATATATAAATATATATTCTTGCGTATGGCAGCTTGGCTGCCAGGTTGCAAACATTTTGTTGGGACACGACTGTGCCACTGATGCTGTGCCCCGATACAAGTACATTGGTACTCATTTTGCCAACCTCGGAAGGATGACGGTGACGGAGCACGGAGCGCTTGCCCAGGGCGACGGAGCACGGAGCACTCGCCAAGGGCGACGGAGCTTTCAAATAATGACTTTATCCACAAAAGAGCTGCAGCTTAATGCAGAACAACCCTGGAGACATCGCAAAGTTCAATCACCCATGAAATAAACATTTTAAGTAATCTGCCATCTTGACTCGCCCAGGAAGACCGAGCACTGAGCGCTCGCCCAGGGCGACGGAGCATGGAGCGCTCGCCCAGGGCGACGGAGCATGGAGGGCTCGCCAAGGGCGACGGAGCAAGAAACACCTGCTCAAGGTGACGGAGCTTTCAAATAATGACTCTACCCACAAAACAGCTGCAGCATAATGCAGAACAACCCTGGAGACATCGCAAAGTTCAATCACCCATGAAATAAACATTTCAGGCAATCCGCCATCTTGACTCGCCCAGGGCGACCGAGCACGGAGCGCTCGCCCGGGGCGACGGAGCGCTCGCCCGGGGCGACAGAGCACGGAGCGCTCGCCCGGGGCGACCGAGCACGGAGCGCTCGCCCGGGGCGACCGAGCACGGAGCGCTCGCCCGGGGCGACCGAGCACGGAGCGCTCGCCCGGGGCGACCGAGCACGGAGCGCTCGCCCGGGGCGACCGAGCACGGAGCGCTCGCCCGGGGCGACCGAGCACGGAGCGCTCGCCCGGGGCGACCGAGCACGGAGCGCTCGCCCGGGGTGACAGAGCACGGAGCGCTCGCCCGGGGCGACAGAGCACGGAGCGCTCGCCCGGGGCGACCGAGCACGGAGCGCTCGCCCGGGGCGACCGAGCACGGAGCGCTCGCCCGGGGCGACCGAGCACGGAGCACTCGCCAAGGGCGACGGAGCACGAAACACTCGCTCAGGGTGACGGAGCTTTCAAATAATGACTTTATCCACAAAAGAGCTGCAGCTTAATGCAGAACAACTCTGGAGGAGACATCGCAAAGTTCAATCATCCATGAAATAAACATTTCAAGTAATCCGCCACCTTGATTGCATGTCTGTGGACGCATCACGTGGTGCATCGGTTCAGGGTCCGCGCAAACGTGATAAAAAACGGAAGTTTAAAAAAAAAGTTATCAGATTTGCTTCGATTTCCTGTTGAGCACCTTGGGAAACCTCCGAAAATATTCACACAGATCTGGCAGATGCTATGGACCGGCAGTCCCTCCTGGGGACAGGGCGTGAGGTCCAGTAGTGAATGCAGTGAATGTTGCTCAGTGAAGCTGGTTAATTTTGGCACATTCGTAAATTTTTTGTTCACTCAATATAATTCTCCAAACAGAAGAAAAAGATAAGTTGAATGCTTTGGAAATTTCACATTTTCTTGTGTATGTCTGGAGGAGGAGGGAACATAGACTTGCTTGCATAAAGTAAATAGGTATACTGGCTAAGTTATGACTCATTATTCCTTTAAGTTGTCAGATTTCACAACAGATTTCAACACTTATTTAGTCCCGATGATATCCGATCCTCAAAACCGAAATATTATTTCGATGATATACTGTAATTATTCCACGAGAGTAGATCGTGGAAAATCGTATCATTTCATGCATGAAATCGCTCCAAACTCCGAAGTTGAAAACTACAGCACTTACAAAAGTGATTTATGCAGTGATTCGTATGATGAACAGGCATTCAATAATATGAGTGAGGAAAGTGAAAAAAAAACTTTATCGTTCAGAAATCGTTGTGGCCTGTTCCAAGTCAAGGCATGGTTGAGCAGGCCAAAAAACATGGCGGCTTCAGTCTCCAGTGAGGTTACCCAGGAAACGCCTGAAGACCCCAGAGAGCGAGGTGGCTGAGGATCGCCTTTGAAGGATATAATTAAATAAGGCTGTTAATTATCTTCAAAAGGGGTGTTCTTATTAACCTAAAGACAAAATTTTCAGTCATGCACTTCCTTGGAGTTTTCCTTTTTTCCTTGGAGTTTTCATGCAAAGTTTCAGGCTGCAAGGTTTTATGGTTTTGGAGTTATGGAGGACACACACACACACACACACACACACACACACACACACACACACACACACACACACACACACACACACACACACACACACACACACACACATACACACACACACACACACACACACACACACACATTCGCTTGAACCAAACACACAAATTTGATGAAATGAAACAGAAGACCACAATAGGATTCGGGTTTCAGCTGCGACTCCATTACCCTCAAACCCATCCAGGACCAGCCAAGTGAGCCTTACAGAAATCTTTCTGCAAGTATTCACTTATCCTATGAGAGATAGATAACGAACGAGAGGAATAGAGTAAAAGAGAAGAAAAAGAAGAAAAAGCAAGAATTAGAGTGAATAAAGAGAAAGAAAAAAAAGGATTAGAAAGAAGTGTGAAAGGAACAAAGAAGTCAGGAATAACCCAGGCAGATAGATTTCAGCAGTTACTCCCACGCTCAAAAACTTGGCCACAAGCTTCATATCTGATGCTTAACGAAGGTGTATTGACCGCATCAAAATCTGCACTCATTAAGGGGGTCTCCGATCGGGAGGGGGAGGTTTGACCCCGACCCCTACCCCAAATAGGTATTTGCTCTCTTCCACAAAACTACACAGAATTTCGATCAAACTTGCCTTCATCCTATTGATGTAAATGTTTGTTCACAGCAAAAAAAACAAACAAAAAAATAATCGTGGTCTAAGGGTCTTCTGCATGGTGTTTGAGTGACTGTTGCTCCTGATCTTGGTGAGCTTCAGGACGTGTGGTCCTATTTTTCCAAAAGCAGTTGGCATGGAGATGCATCAACAGTCGTTGTCACAATTTGAGTTGAAGTGTATATTAATGTTCTCCAGATAACATCAATAGCAAAGCTTTTTGTAAGATCTGCACTTGATTGACATCTATAATGTAAAAAATTACACCCCAAGATGCTAAACATCAGCTTGAATACACCCAATCCAGTCATTTTCTCAGAAGATAAACAGTGCAGAGTCAAGTCCAGTTAGTACTTTGATCAGAACACTTTACCAAAATACCGGGTGTTGTGGACTCAGTGATGGCAGGATGATTCAGTTGGAAGGGAGCTCTCTTCTGTCCTGTTTGGTTCTAAATTTGCCAATTTATTGAGTCAAATCTGACCAAAAGAGCTATCCTGGTGCAGTGGCCACAAAGGCATGCTTTATCTTAGAGCCAGCAGTCCTTCAGATGGGGACCTAAAGCAGATTATCCCAACTGGATTTCAGTGGTGGATGTTAAAGATCACACTATCTTTTGAAAAGAGTAGGTCATTGTGTTTCACAACCTGGTTAAAATTCCACCCAAGAGATTAAATGGAATATAAAGTTAATTGCACAAGCGATAGAAACACAAGTTATTGGTTACAAAGGGACGGTGCATAAATATAAATAAATTAAAAGATCAAGTTAATGGTGTATGATTATGGGATAAGCATGATGAGACAAATGGCTGCCTCCTGTGTATAAGTATATCCTTATGTATGCTAATGTCATACAACGTTTCAATCATGGTACTACTCAATTTGCATTACTATTATTCAACAGGATATGACTGCCTACCTCTACTTTTATAGGCCTTAGGCTGGTGTGGATCATTCTATTGCTCAAATTACAGGTGCAAGTCCATAAACATATTACTGTACCCTGGGGCCATTCATTTTCTTACATTAAAGGGGTTGCATTCCTGCAAAGTTTGCCGATATCCTTTCCACTCACTATAGTTGTGCAGAAAAGAAAGAATTTTCCAAAACCATTAAAGAAAATAAAACCCAGCAGGTGAGCAATGGAATACCAACACCAAATTGTACAAAATGGAAGAACAGAAATAAGCTATTCTGGGGAAAAAAAATGCATCCAGAAAATCCTTTGTTTGTAATAGTGTACAGGTAGATGATGTGAACCAACATGCTGAGAAACACACACACACACACACACACACACACACACACACACACACACACACACACACACACACAACTCGATTTGTTCATGTGTGATACGGTTTCATGGATACAAGAAAACATTTGTAATTTAAATTTAATATTGTACAATAAATGACAATAGAAGCATTCAAAATTGGGTAACCCAATAAAAAAATAAAAGAAAATAATAATAATAAAAAACACCCTTTCAAAAGTATGTATCCTTTTTTATATATATTCAAGTCTCTTTCAAACTATAAAACCAGTGTCATGAGATGTGACGGTCCTTTGATCGATCGATCCACAACAATAGGCGAGTCTTCAAACCAGAGAGATTATTCAGCCAACCAAATACAGCATGGCACACACAGCAACTTAGAGTGTCCTCTCCTCATCCTTCCCATGTATACCCCACCCCTCTGAAAAAGAACCTCCATGAAGGTTTCTCCTTCGATAAGCAGGTCCTGTTTTCAAGGTGCTTCAACGTCCAAAAGTAACCAGAAAATTCTCACACCTTGACAATCATTGCATACAGGACAAAAGCAACCCAACATTATAACTTGTTCTCCTTTGACACAAAACAACTTTTAGAATAGAGAGCTTAACTCCACAAACATTACACAATCATATATTATAACCAGTATTTTTGGCGTAAGGTTCTAAACCTTCCAGTGTTAACCTCCCACTGTACCCATAGACTGCCCCAACAGACATGCAAATCATTTATGACAATCAAACTAAAAGAGTTATGAGCAGTCTAATCCTGGGTTTGTCTCTCTGTAACAACAACGCCAAAAATTCTGATCAATGCAGTACCAGCAGATACACTGACTGCATTGTGGAAAATGTGCAGAGATGACTTTACTTTTGGCATGGGTGAAATGGCAACCACCGAATACACAGAATTACACCAGGCACCAAAATAACATGAAAATAATTTTGGTAAGGAAAAAAAACAAAGTAAAACTCGAAACAAAAATCGACATATACGTCGATAGATATGTCTTCGCCTGCCTGAGATGTGAACCCACTGTTATGTTTGATTTCAATTTAAGGTCAGACAAAAAAAAAAGTCACACGAGGGGGGGGTGAGGAAACGGGAGAGGAACGAGAGGGGGAGAAAGAACGAGAGAGAGAGAGAGAGAAAGAGAAAGAGAGAGAGAGAGAGAAAGAGAGAGAGAGAGAGAGAAAGGAGGGAGAGAGAGAGAGAGAGAGAGAGAGAGGGAGAGAGAGAGAGAGAGAGAGAGAGAGAGGGAGAGAGAGAGAGAGAACGAACGAACGAGAGAACGAGAGAACGAGAGAGAGAGAACGAGAGAGAGAGAGAGAGAGAGAGAGAGAGAGAGAGAGAGAGAGAGAGAGAGAGAGAGAGAGAGAGAGAGAGAGAGAGAGAGAGAGAGAGAGAGAACGAGAGAGAGAGAACGAGAGAGAGAGAACGAGAGAGAGAGAGAGAGAGAGAGAGAGAGAGAGAGAGAGAGAGAGAGAGAGAGAGAGAGAGAGAGAGAGAGAGAGAGAGAGGGGGAGAGAGAGAGAGAGAGAGAGAGAGAGAGAGAGAGAGAGAGAGAGAGAGAGAGAGAGAGAGAGAGAAGACAAGTAGAAGAGACACATCAGATGCTTCTACCTTAAGTTATGGTCTGCAAAAGGTTTTCAAAGTGCACATGACGTTTGACCTGTTGCACCCGAAATTGAATCAGTTCATCGTTCTATTACAGTACAGACTTGTGCCAAGTTTGCTTTAAATGCCTTCAGTAATTCACAAGTTGTTAGGGTTACAAATTTATTCAATCAAAGGGCATGTGACCATACACCTTCACACTTATGAATCCAAAATGAGAGTTAAAATGTGTGCTAAGTTTCATTGCAACCCATGCAGGGGTTCACAAATTATCATGGTAACAAAAAACAAACGATGCAAAATCTTGAAAGCTACTCTAATATTAAATATTTCTATGTATGCCTTCAGTGACCACTCAAAACACATTTGCACCAATTTCATCTTTCCAGGGTGGCCATAAAGTCTGGAAACATACATAATATGATGTCATTCTGTTAGAGTTTGAAGATGCCTTTGACGAAAGACGAACGTGTTGACGTGATACTGCTGAGTGGATGTGAGGGCTTCTGGGGTATGCTGAAGGCGCAGGTTTATTCAGTGGTGGTGGTGGTCATGTGGCAGCTTAGCTGCCGGGGTAGCTATCATTTCTTGAAGCGCGACTGTGTCGCTGATGCAGTGCCCCTCAACCAGTACACATACTGGAACTGGTACTCATTTCGCCAACCTCGGAAGGATGACAGGCTGAGTCAACCCCCTGGTGTATTAATTCAGTGGCCGATGGGGCTTGAACTCAGGACCCTATGATCCCAAGCCACCACCCTAACCACTGAGCAAACACCAGGCTTGGTTTATTCAGTGAAAAATCAGACACGAATCATCTGAGGCAATGCATCACGGACACATGTGCAGGGATTGATGGAAATGCTGCATTAATGCACCACGTTCTTTGCAATTTTGCATAGCACATTGAACTGTGAATTTCTCATGAGGGACAACACATTGAACATGTCATGTAATGTCATTGAACATATCATGTATTGTAATGTAATGTCAATAAACCATTTATAATGTATATTCACCGACGTTTCCAGACGATATGGCCACCCAGTATAATACCATATAAAATAGGAGCAGAGGTGCAGTCACCTTGTGTGGATGGGCAAGAGGATTCCAATGTTTCACAATATGATGGAGTTACTACTGGTGGGGTTGATTATATTGATGGACAGACAGACAGAAAAAAAATAAAACTTCGATGAACTGTATATAGAAATGATTATTTGTATTTTGGGTATTCTGGGTCTTTTTGGTTTTCTGGGTCCTCTGGATCGAAAAAGGGCGAAGGGGTCCCAGCAGTCAAAAGGTAAGAAAGATACATTACAATAGTACGTAATTAATAGACATGTGTGTTAAATCAGGGTGCAAAGTCACACGGCTTCTCGGATGGACAGACTGTTTATCGTATGTATGTGTGTGTGTTTATTTATTCATATATAAATAAATAAGATAGAAACAGTATATATATATACATATATATATATATATATATATATATATATATATATATATATATATATATATATATATATATATATATATTCATATATAAAAAATAAATAAGATGTATACAGTATATACACATACACACATATATATATATATATATATATATATATATATATATATATATATATATATATATATTCATATATAAAAAATAAAGATGTATACAGTATATACACATATATATATATATATATATATATATATAAAAAATAAAGAAATATATTTTATATACACATATATATATATATATATATATATATATATATATATATATGTGTGTATGTGTATATACTGTATACATCTTTATTTTTTATATATGAATATATATATATATATATATATATATATATATATATATATATATATATATATATATATATATATATATATGTGTGTATATACATATATACATATTTATTCATACATAAAAAAATAAATAAGATGAAAAAGTAAATACATACACATATATATATATATATATATATATATATATATATATATATATATATATATATATATATAAAATATATATATATATATATATAAATAAAAAAATATATATATAAAAAATATATATATATATATAAATAAATAAAAAAATATATATATATATATATATATATATATAAATAAAAAAATATATATATATATATATAAAAAAAAAAATATATATATATATATATATATATATAAAGATATATATGTATAAATATATATAGAAAATATAAATAAATAAATATATATAAATAAATATATATATATATATATGAAATATAAATATATATTGTTATGGAAATGGCCCTTATTGGACTACTAAATATAGGATTAGCTCAGATCCCCCATTAAATGCATGTATAGATAGGTTGTTTGGTAAAAAGGACGTTATATGTGTGTCGGGAGCTGTAAAAGGCTGTCTTATTGTTTGTGCGGTGGTGGAGGACCGAGAGATCCCTCTTTTTCCTACCCCATCCCGGGATAGGCCCCTCCCAGTCGGCTGAGGAGGTGTGGCCAAGGGGACGAGGTGGAGCGAAGGGGAGGAGTTTGTCAGCTTCGCAGAGAGAAGGCGTGCTCGCGTTTCGAAGCGAGCGGAAAAAGGAGAAACTAAGGAGAGAAAATAAGATAGTGTTTGGAGAACGGTCGCTGAGGAAGGCGGGCTCGTGTGTCGAGGGAGTGAATGAAGGCTTCATAAAGAGGTTCAGTGTGTGGAAAACAGTCGCTTTCGAGGTGCGACGTGTTTTGGAGGCGAGCGAACGAAGGAGGGACAGTGTAGAATCTGCTGGTACAAAAACGGCAGTCGGCTTTGAGAGGCTGCCTGCACGTCGAGTCGACAATTGACTCGTATGGGGAGGATATTGACAGGTTCGGCCTGCGTCTGGCCGTGGACCCTCCATACTTGCTCACCTCACGGCTCGACACGTTTGTCGATCCGCCCGCGGAGCGCGGCACCTCGACTTGGGCCTTGTCTGGTGTACGGGCCAGGCCTGGATTTGTATGCTGACAGCCAGAGAGAGATCGGCTGAGGCCCATTATTGATCTGGCGGACTTGTGCCGTCGACATTGCGCGGGGCCAGAGTGTGCGGAGACGGCATGCGTGAGGTCTGCGACAAAAGGACAAGCGCCATTTTGCCACGAGGCGTGGTTCGAGCTGGGAGTTCGAATCCGTAGACATCCGCTTGTTACGAGCGACATTCGTGCTTTTTGACACTTTCCTCTCGACCATGAGACATCACCAAGTACTCTGTCTTGTCTTGCATGCATGCTGTCTGTCTTCCTCTGCACGTGTTGTATAAGGCATTTTTCGGTAGCGACCCCCTCAAAAACCTGTAGACCGTGGTTCCCTAGTTAAGAACGGGTTGAGGAATGTTAATAAAACCATTGTCGTGAATTTTGCTTGTGTTGTGATCCCCGATGTTCCCCAATAAATCTGGTTAATTTGTATGAAGTTGCCGCTATGGATTAATTCGTGTCGCGTCGAGGAACGATCCGTTTGATTGGCATGTGGAACCAAAATGGTTACACACTGGCAGAAAACGCTCGGCATCTGACAAAACCAGTCTGTAACCAGGGGTTGTATTTCCCCAACTGGCAAGGTACAAGGATTACGTTAGGATCGTGATTGAAGGCGCGTGACCCGAGGCCTCTGCTGAGCCGGCCTGCATTGTAAACCCCGGAGACGGCGGTGGTGAGGGTGGTGCCAAGAACCGGGTGAGAATCCCGCCACCCCAGATCCGAAACAATATATATATATATACAGTAAGTCCTCGCTAACCGGAAGTTCGCATATCGTAGTTTCGATTATTCGTAATTTAGTTTTAATGACCAATTTTTCAATTATCGCAAACATTTTATGCCTATCGCAATGTCATTGCAAGGAAAAACGCAAAAAAAAGTTTCAAACTGACTGCAAAAAACAACAATCACACAGGATGCGCATAAACACACTTTCACTTTACTGCGCATGTACTGTATGCTGTACTGTACGTATTCTCTTCACGCTCGCCTGCATACCTTCCAGTATGAATCCCAAGCGACCCGCAAGTCTTTTGCCGAGCACACCTCGTTTCAAGAGACAACGAAAGGCTGTCACATTGAAGGTGAAATTGGATATGATTAAAAGACATGAACGAGGTGAAGGGACAACGGAAATCGGCCGCGCGCAGCAATCGCTGCATCGACTGTACATTCGATCGTTCAAAGTTCGGCAAAGAAAAAGAAAATATCACAGATTGCGACCAGTTCGAGTGCAATGACACTAACGAGAATGAGAGATGGTGCTATGCAAAACATGGAGCGTTTATTACGTGTGTGGATAGAAGATCAAACTCAACGTCGCATGCCTTTATCTCTTGCTGTGATACAAAAAAAAGCGCGTAGTGTGTTAGGGCATTGACCCACAATGACGTGATCAATTACTTCTCCAATCATGTTGAGAAGTACTCCAAGGAGAACAACATTGACAACAAATCTTTGCTGCTTGTAGACAATGCTCCTGCCCATCCTCAGCAAATGGAAGACTGGTGTGAAAACGTGCAGGTAGTATTTTTACCACCAAATACTACCTCACTTTTACAGCCTATGGATCAGGGAGTTATTGCTGCTTTTAAAGCCTATTATGTTAAGCATACCATGCTGCAGCTTATCAAAAAAACTGATAAGGACAAGCTATCAATCAAGGAGTTTTGGCGAACATACAACATAAAAATGGCTTTGGAAAACATTAAGGATTCATGGGCGGAGGTGAGTGCCTCCACAATGAACGCTGTGTGGAAGAAAGTGTGGCCTGAGTGTGTCCACAATTTCACGGGGTTTGCTGATGTTCCGTTGATTTACAAGTCAAGTTGTAGACCTGGCGCAGGAGGCTGGTTTAGAAGAGGTTGACGAAGAAGACGTGG
>NC_140966.1:41123834-41128834 GCF_056783735.1 Eptatretus burgeri | reverse complement strand
AATCTCAGAGTTGTTAAAAAAGGCCCTTTTTCAGGGAACAAGGTTAAGGAGCAGGTTGCGGGTCACCAAACATGTTCTGAAATTTTATCACTATGATTATATCTGCAGTAAACAGTTCAATGCAAACTATTGTGGTTGCCTAACTATTGGGAAAATTAATGAAATTTAACTCCGAAGTTGTTATTTGTCGAGGCTGTTGAAAAAAAAACAGCCGCATGCCAAAAATGGATGGTGACATCACGTTCTCCAAAACAAAGCGGACACTCACTTGCTCATTGAAGAAGTGTCCGGTTCAGCGGGCCGTTCTTTCGCTTTTTTGAGCTCGCAACTGTCTATATTATTCTTTTTTATTTTGAATTATTGTAGAACAAAGTTATTTGGATATTTTTACATCATGCCTCGTATGTGTCTCGTCATGTTTTGCGAAGATGGCTGGAAAATGGGTAATCGCTCCCACCGATTCCCGAAGGAATCAAACATTCGCCGGCAGTGGATAAGATTTGTTCAAACAAAACGGGCGAATTTTCCCCCAAAGAAAACGGGTAAAGAGGACCCTTTGGATAGACTTGTCATTTGTGGTGACCATTTCACAGCTGAGGATTACGAAGACATAAACACACCTGATCACCACTCTGTGAATATGAGTTGTTGGTTGGCAAGTTCTCCAGATACTGCTCTGTCACAGAATCAATTGTTGAGTTTAAGTGAGAAAAACCTTGAAATGTATTCTTAAAGAGCACAAGGAAAAACACATAAATAAACTTTCTGAAAAACACAAGCATGAAAAAAATTCTCAACAAATCAACTTAATGTTGATTAAATTACTTTTTTAACAGCGTCAGCAAATTGGGCAATTTCATTTTAATTGTAAAAAATTGATCAATTTTCCACTTTTTTCTAAATTTGGGAGAATATTTCCCGATGAGACGAAACATGTTTTGGTATTTATATGCCACAACAGTCTCTTGAAAGTTGGGGTTTGTTCTAACTGTTCACTTTCGCTGGGGTCAAGCTCTGCTGTCAGAAAGACTTCAACGCCAAAGTTACGGTGCATAATATATTTGGGTCCATTATTGATTCATTCTATTTCTGACTCTTGAGTGACTGGAGGGTTAAAAATTACTATATTAAGTCACAGACGAAAAAAACTACATTATTTTATGCATCGAACAAGAAAATGAAAATCTACAAACCAATCTGTCTGGTGGAGTCTGTCAGTGTGAACTGCCGGGCAGTCAGTCCTGCCACTTGAACACGAAATAGGCCGTTTTCTGGCACTTGCAAGTGGCTCAAATTTATATGGCTCAGAGCCAGAAATTCCAAATATAAATTCTCATCATCCTCCGACTCGTCCTCGGCAATATCGGAATGGAAACACTCAATTTCATCGCCGCTAAAATCACTCTCTGATTCGCATCTGGCCATTGTTCACACGCTGTTTCCGAATGTTCACGAAGTTTTCGGAGAACGTGACATCATAGCATCTTCGGTAAATTCCGGTCTGTTTTTCGATCACTGACAAAAGTTTTGACTTAAAAGTTAATTTTAGCATATTTTGAGTTTCAAATGTAAGAAAATAATTGTTCAACGATTATAAATGTGATTACAAATCACGCGAAGTCATCAGCGATCCAAAACCTGCTCTTTAACATCTGCAGCTATGGAAGTAAATTAAACCTTGAAAGTTGATGCAATCAATTCCTACAGGTGTCCCAACTTTTGTTGATTAGTTACAAACCCTCTGTCTGTATAAAAGCAGTGTTGGAACAGACTGTGTTGCTACACCCTCTGAAGCAATATTTGGACAATATTGCACTGCAGGAAGTAGTGTATTGCTTTCATAATGGCGAGAAAAAGACAATTAACAAAGACAGACAGACCATTATAACCCTTAAAAGTATAGGGCTTTCCTTTAGAGAAATTGCAAAGAGGCCAAGGTGTCAGTGAGTACAGTTTCCTGCACCATCAAAAGGCACTTGGAAACTGGAGGGAACTCTGACAGGAGGTCTGGCACACCAAAAGCCACAACACAATCAGAAGACAAGTTTCTGAGAGTCAACAGCTTGCATGATAGGTGGCTCACAGAGCAGCAGCTTCAAGCACAGCTTAATACTGGTCAAAGTCAGGAAGTCTCAGTTTCAACTGTGAAGAGAAGACTTCGAGCTGCAGCTTTGACAGGTCGAGTGGCAGTAAGAAAGCCATTGCTAAGATGGCAAAATAAGAAAAAGAGGCTTGCCTGGGCCATGAAGCAACGCCAGTGGACTACTGAAAACTGGAAGAAAGTTTTATGGACCGATGAATCAAAATTTGAAATCTTCGGTTCATCACGCAGGGTTTTTGTACGCCATCGAATAGGCGAAAGGATGGTTCCTCAGTGTGTGACACCAACTGTCAAACATGGAGGAGGAAGCGTGATGATCTGGGGCTCTTTTGCTGGATTCAGAGTCGGCGACTTGCACAGATTGAATGGCACCCTAAACCAAAAGGGATCCCACAGCATTTTGCAGCGCCATGCAATACCCTCTGGTCGACGTCTCGTTGGTCAGGGGTTCATCCTACAGCAAGATAACGACACAAAACATACCTCCAGGCTATGTCAGATCTACCTTGGACGAAAAGAACAAGACGGAAGGCTTCAAATCATGGAATGGCCAGCACAGTCTCCAGACTTAAACCACATCGAGCTGGTCTGGGATAAACTGGACAGAAGGGTGAAACAAAGCAACCTACAAGTGCAACACATTTGTGGGAACTTCTGCAACAGTGGTGGGAAGAACTTTCCGAACAATATTTGATTTCCATTGTAGAAAGGATGCCACGAGTATGTTTGTCTGTTATATCTGCAATAGGTGGCTACTTTGATGAGTCAAAAATTTAGATTAAATTTGGTACAACAAAATGATTCCATGATTTCTTTTTTATCTGCAATTGTTTATTTGTTATATGCTTTAATTTCAGAGTGCATTGAAGCATTAAACTGTTTAAATTTCAGTAAAAACTGGAAAAATTGGGGGTGTTCTAAAACTTTTGACCAGTAGTGTATAATATATGTTTATGTATATAATGTATATGTGAACAAACAGACTTGTTTTGTAGGCTTACACAAGCATACAAAGCGTGCTTCCCCATTCTTGAGTCGCTTTCCTGCATTTGATTTTTAATTTATTTATATTTTCATTTATGAATGCTTTCTGAAGGTTGCGTCATTTTTCCTGGTGTATCAGCTTTGATGTCCATCGACATGCAAAATTATCCTGCTTCCCCCCATTCTCAGGTCACTCACCTGCATTTATTTTAACTTATTTATATATATATATATATATATATATATATATATATATATATATATATTATCATTTACGGATCCTTTCCAACGGTTTTGTGATTTTGCTATGTATACCGGCTTCAATGTCCGTCGGCACACAAAATTACCGTGCTTCCCCATTCTCGGGTCGCTCACCTGCATTTGATTTTTAATTTATTTATTTTCATTTATTTATATTTGCATTTATGGATGCTTTCCGACAGTTCTGTGATTTTTCCTGGTGTAGCAGCTTCGATGTCTATCGACAAGCAAAATTATCCTGCTTCACCATTGTCTTGGGTCGCTTCCTTGCATTCATTTTTGTCATTTATTTCCATTTATTTATACTTTCATTGAAGGATGCTTTCCAACAGTTTTGTGATTTTTCCCTGTGTACCGGCTTCGGTGTCCATCGGCAAACAAAATGACTGTTTCCCCATCGTCTCATTGGGTCGCTCACCTGCATTTTTTTGATTGATTTTTAAATTATTATTTATATTTTCATTTATGGATGTTGTCTGACAATGCTGGGATTTTTCCTGGTGTATCGGCTTCGATGTCTATGGGCAAGCAAAATTTCAGCTTTCTCCATCACCCGGAAGGTACCGATCTTTAATATGTCAGTGAGTGGTGAGAAAGAGCTTTATATATATATATATACATATATATATATATATATATATATATATATATATATATATATATATATATATATATATATATATATACATACACATGTAAACACATAACTGGGCGTAGTGGCATGCGCCTGTAATCCGGCTACTCAGAGGCTTGGGTTGGAGGATCACTTGAGGACGGGGGCTCTGCTCTGCGCTGGGCAACGCTATGAGAGGGCAGCCCGGAATCATGGCGAAACCCAATCCTTATCCCTGTGTCAAAAGAGGCGACCAGGGTTGCGTCAGGAAGGGCATCCGGCATAAAACCTATGCCAAATCAGTGTGCGGATCATAACGGATGATCCGCGGTGGCGACCCCTAACAGTAGCAGCCGAAAGAAGAAGAGGAAGATACATGCACACACAGAGAGAGATGGATAGGATAGAGAAAAATACCCCCGAGCGGGAGTGCCGGTCATTTCTGCCAGAGGTCGACAGAAGCAAAATCAAATTAGGGGCATCGATAATCGATTTCATGGCTCGTGGATCTGGTCGTGATAATAGTCCATAGTATCTGAATCACTAATAACATTTGATCTCTCTTTATTAATGAGGGAGGAGATACGATTTGAAATCAGTGGCTCCGACAACACCAGGCACGGTACTTGCCAAGTTACGTGATATGTGGTATCCACGTGGTAGGTAATATAGACGTGCTGCTGTGTGATCATGATAGACCATGTTGTTCTCTCTCAAACGATACCATTTACTGGCTGCTACTGTACTCTCTGGCCGAGATACAACTCTCCAAACATAGCGTCAGAAGGTCGTCAGAGCGAAGTTTGAAGGGCTATGAAATCGGAACGAGAGCAAATTTCAAAAAAATGGCTCGTGTTGTTCTAGATAATAGTCCATAGTATCTGAATCACTAATAACATTTGATCTCTCTTGATAAATGAGGGAGGAGATAAGATTTGAAATCGACAATTTTCGCAACTTTGACAGCCTCGTGACTTTGACCTCGACCTTGAAAGTTATATCGTTGTGCATGTCTCATCGACCTCTATCCATTCCACTATT
>NC_140966.1:41108834-41116334 GCF_056783735.1 Eptatretus burgeri | reverse complement strand
GGGAGATAGTGGGGAGGGGGAGGGAGATAGTGGGGAGGGGGGAGGGAGGGGGTTGGAGAGGATAGAGGGAGGGGAGAGGAGAGGAGAGGATAGAGGGAGGGGAGAGGAGAGGACAGAAGGGGGAGAAGAGGGGGAGGGGAGAGGAGAGGAGAGGTTAGGACGGAGGGGGAGAGGACAGAGGGAAGGGGGAGAGGACGGAGGGAAGAGGGGGAGAAGAGAGGACGGAGGGAAGGGGGTGCAGAGGGGAGGACGGTGGGAGGGGGGAGAGGAGAGGAGAGGAGAGGATAGGATGGAGGGGGGAGAGGAGAATATGGAGGGAGGAGGGGGAAGAGGAGAGGAGAGGACAGAGGGGGGAGGGAGAGAGGAGAGGACGGAGGGAGCGGGGAGAGGAGAGGAGAGGACGGAGGGAGGGGGGAGAGGAGAGGAGAGGATAGGATGGAAGGGGGAGAGGAGAGGACGGAGGGCAGGGGGAGAGAGGAGAGGAGAGGACAGAGGGGAGGGGGAGGAGAGGAGAGGACGGAGGGGGAGGGTAGAGGAAGGAGGGAGGAGGGAGAGAAGAGGACGGAGGGAGGAGGGGTGAGGACATGGGGGGGGGGAAGAGGAGAGCATAGGACGGAGGGAGGGGGAGAGGACAGGGCAGGACGGAGGGGAGGGGGCTGAAGGAGAGGAGAGTACGGAGGGGGAGGGGGAGATGAGAGTAGAGGACGGAGGGGGGGAGGGAGAGGAGAGTAGAGGACGGAGGGAGGGGGAGAGGAGAGGTCTGAGCTATCTGGGCAACACAATTCTTCCACATATATAAGTGCCACTTTCTTTCCCCCACTGCTTCTGGGGTTTGATTCCAGCCGGCTCACAGTGCCCTGAGCATCCGACAGTTTCTGGCGGAAAGGAACGTGCCAACTCTGGAGCAACCCCCGTATTCGCCAGACTTGGCCCCTTGTGATTTTTTCCTATTCCCCAAGCTCAAGGGAGTGATCAAGGGGACCCAATTTCCTGATGTGGAGGCCATCAAAAGGGCCGTGACGACGGAGCTCCGGAGGATTCCAGAAGAAGCCTTCCGGGGTGCATCGAGCGTGGAAGAAGAGGATGGACAAATGTGTGAGACTGGAGGGAAAGTATTTTGAAGGGAACAAGCTGTGATTTCAATACATTTTTTGGAATAAAATTTCTGTGAAGTCAGTCCCGTTACTTTTTAGACGGACCTTGTATGCATTGACCACGAATGTGCGATACTGTTGAAAGCTTTCTTATCGTCTATCAAAGCTGTGGACAAATTACTTCTTCGCATTTTGCAATTTTCAAATCTGGCCATGTTGAATAGTAGGTGGTCAATTGTTCCGTTTCCCCGTATCTCATCTTAATAACCTCCTCCCGTGATACTGAAGGCCACTCTGCCCCGGGACCTGGCGTGCTGCTTGCCCAAGACTCTGGACCATGCATGAGTCACACAGCAGCGCACTCTGCTCACTTTTTCTCCACGTTCATTGCCAGGGGTGAAATCTGCCATCAGGGTCAATACCCCGGAATTTTCCAGCGCTACAATCAACGCATCACCATGGTCCGCCTCGCAGCACCGCCCGCACATGCATATTTAGTGTCATTCCCCTTCTCCACATACCAGTGGGCCCCTTAACCACAGCCACACCAATCCCATCATCCTTCAAACCTTCGCTTCTTGCATCCGGAGTTTCACATGCTTCATCCGAGCTACATCTGTTCACAAAGTGCCATCTCAATCAATCTATCAGACCCGCTGTTAGTGGTGCTTTGCAGGCATTCACATTTCCGTATACATCCAAAGCCCCCCCCCCAATTCTTATCACCGACATCCTCCCCCACTCCACCGTAGGCCCCTCCCCTCCAGGGTCTGTCATGTAGCCCGCAAAGAATGCCATCTATCCATGATCAATGTGGCCGCATATCTCATTTATTCTTCTCCTTTATTCATGTGGCCCGCCATGCAGAGTCGATTCAAACGGCAACGGACCACGTTTGTCTTTCTTTAAATGTCCGCCTTTCTCTCAATGTCCATCGCAAGAGCAGAGGCTCCAAAGTCACATGGCGTCCCGGCGGTGCTGGTGACTCGGTCCGCCCTGCAATACCGTTCATCGGCCACAAGCTGAGACCGACTCGTAGGCCGCAAGCCGATGTTCGCTCCACCTTCCTTCTTGGACGCATGATCCACAGCGAACACAGTCACCAATAGTCCTCGTGCATCTTCCCTCTCAGATTATCTCATGGGTCGCCAAGACCGAAGTCCTTCAATCTCCTTCGGCAGTTACGTGTGGGGGAAGTGGCGAGAGAACTGGTGAGGCACACAACTCATGTATTGCTGCCATTGTGTGTGTCTGTGTCTGTGTCTGTTGTTGTTGTGTTATCAACGTGAAGATAACCAGTTCCTGCTCAATATTGTAACCGATGATGAGAGTTGGGCGCACCATTACGATCCTGAGAGAAAGAGATGGTCAACAGAATACTGTCAAAAAGGATCATCAGCCCAGACTTGGCTCCATCAATTTTCATCTCTTCCCCAAACTTAAGGAACATCTTTGTGGAGAAAATTTTCTTCTCAACAAAGTACAACTTTCTTCACAAAACTACTTTGAAGATTACTCAAAATGTGTGGACCACAGTGGGGATGATGTTCTGACAAATTTGTACTATAGTAGAATAAAGATTGATGTAGGTATTGGTTCACTAAAAAATATTTTTGGTTCACCAAAAAATATTTTCACGAAAAAAATAAGTGACCACTATATTCGTTATTGTTGTGTGTCTATCTGTCTGTCTGTCTGTCTGTCGGGTAGTCGATCCAGTCAAAAAAAAAATTCCAATTTTTTTTTTTTTTTTAGATTTGTTCTACCCATATTATCAGTATTTAAAATGGCGATTTCAGTTAATACAATGGCGATTTCGATGAAACTTCATTGGTAGGTTCATACCATGACCTAGTTGTGTGCAAATGAGAACCGTTGCTATGGACACCACCATTGCCAAGCAACGGGACTTTGAAGTTTTTGAAAAATCATAAAAAAATTAATTTTTTCGAAAATCAAAACTCGGGCCACGAGCGACTGTGGACAGTATATTCAGCCATATTGTCAAAAATTTCCAGCCGGATCCTATGAAAACTGTCGGAAAAGATAGACTTTGAATGAACCCTGGTCGAAAACAATAAAAAAAACGAAGTTCGTTATATCTCAGAGACTATGAGTCAGATATACATGAAACTGGTACGGTAGGTTCATGGTGTGTCCCAGCTAAGTGTGAGAAAGAACCGTTGCTAGGAACCCCTCCGTTACCTAGCAACGGCCGAAAAACCTCTAAATGTGGGGGTATTTTAACGAAAAAACAATCTACAGCATTAACCCTTGAAGCTAGAATCATGAATTTTCTTGTGCTTAATCCTCAGGTCATTCCCCATCGAACGGGCCCATCGCATCAGGTTCTATTGCAGTGGTTCCCAAACTTTTTTGTCCATGACACAAATTTGAAATCACATTTGCCTCGCAACCCAAATGATACTGGTACCGAGTGTACCTATGATAAAAATTGTCAGAGAAAATGCTTTTGACATGAAACTCCCCCTCAAAAACTGAGATTTTGAGGGGGGGGGGGTTCAAGTTTGGGTCACGACCCTGGTTTTGGGAACCCTGTTCTATTGGGCAGTCAAGTACCCATGTCCGCCTGTCTGTCTGTCCCGAGTATAGCTCCGTGGGTTTTGATCCGATCCTGATAAAATTTTGGTGGGAGGTTTATATCATGATCAAGTTGTGTTTTCCTGAGAATGGGCATGGTGCGCCCATTATGGGTGGAGCCACGCCCAAAAAACATGTGTTTTTAGGGGGTAGCCGATTTCAATTTGCATCTTCTCCTAGAGGGTTTGTCGAATCTGACATTTTCATTTTCCTCCCAAGGTCAAGGTCACAAGGTCACGAACTTAGAAAATTTCGAATTTTGACAAAAATTATACGACCGCCCAAACTTTGAGAGCTAGGATGACTATTTTTCTGCATAATCTTGAGGTCATTCCCCACCTAAAGTCTTGAAACCATTTGCTCCATCTCGAACACCTTGCCCGTGGCGCCCCCTTCAAGTTTGTTTTTACGCTGATTTCATCAAAGTATGGATAATCCGAGGAGTGTGAAATGCCATATAGCCTATATGACGTTGTATTATTCCTGGAATGTTCCAGAGAAAGTTTTGCACCAAAGGTCATAATCCTTGACCTTTGACCTTTAAAGTTCACAAAGGTCAAATTTTCAAAGTTGTGGGAATCGAACCGGGTTTTCAACCTTCTTCGACGAACTAACTCCAATAAGCTATAGCACGTATCCTGTTTCCTTATTTTAATGTCCACAACATTGTTTTGTGACCTTAAAGGTTATGCAAAGGTCAAATTTTTAAAGTTGTTGAACGAAACCGGGTTTTCGACATTTTGCAGCGAATAACCTGTCACTCGTACCACATCATGTTGATCATTTTTATAACTTGGTCAAACATTATCACATTGTCTCATCCTTGACTTCTGAAACAATCTTCATCGTCAAATACCGCTCGTGAACCATCGTCGTCTTCTGACTTGTCTGTGTTTAATTTGAATATCAATACCTGTTTCGGAGAGAAAAAAAAAGGAGGCATTACTTTTCAACACAGCCTCAAAAATTTGGCTCTAAAGTTTACTTGTGTTAGCCATGTGATGTCAGTGAGAGTGTACTCATGAAAAACGGTCGGATGTGTGAGTCAAAATCAGCTTTAAGATTTTTTGCAAAGAGAATAATGTAATTTAGTTTGGTTTGTTTGTTGTTTATTCCCGAATAAAATGTTTGCTTTGTTTTGGGATGCTGATGGAGCGATGGTGAAGTGAGGTGCACGTAAAATGAACATGTGAACCATGCTGGCGTGTGCAAGTTGAAATTTTCCTTCATGAACTTTTCTTCTTTATAAATGTACAATTTCATTTGTGCAAACATGAATGACTACAACCATCAAGTTTAACTTCTCAGCTGTGAATCAGTTAAGAATGCCTGTTAATTACAAAATTATCCAATTACCACTCAAATGATCTGATCGTTTTGATCTAGGAAAGGACAAACATCCCATTACTTTACCCCGGATCCATCCTTGGACGTGCAATAATTAAAGGGACTGTTCCCATTCATAAAATGTCAGATTATATGGTGGATAAACTGGAATTTTTTTTTTTTAATCACATGGAAATGGATGAAAGTTTCAAAAATTAGGCAACAGTGCAATCTTGATTAAGAAACTTCATTTAATGCTGTTAATGGGTTGTGTGCATTGCTGTGGCATATATATATATATATATATATATATATATATATATATATATATATATATATAAAATATATTATATGATAGATATATATATATACATATATAATATACGATATATATATATATATATATCAGATATATATATATATATCAGATATATATATATATATATATATATATATATATATATATATATATATATATATATATATATATATCAGATATATAAAAGATATATATATATATATATATATATATATATATATATATATATATATATATATATATATATATATATATATATATATATATATATATATATATATATATCAAATATGGGAACAAGATTGTGACGTGGTGCACATTCACATATAATCAGAGCTTGCTTCATGATGGAGCTCTCACCACTGACCACCTCTCACCCATCCAATGGTGGAACAGCACAATAGGATCCCTGGTAGTTTGAGGAGGAATCTGAGAGGTACCTGAAGATCAGTGTGTTGACACAAGTTCACAGTAAGGAGATGTGATTTTTACCTCCACCATGGAAGGTGAAGGAGGTTATGTTTTCACCCCCTTGTTACTTACGAAATCTAAAGATTTCGTAAGTATATTGATGACTTCCGTCCTCTGTTTGTGTGTTTGTTACTTACGAAATCTAAAGATTTCGTAAGTATATTGATGACTTCCGTCATCTGTTTGTGTGTGTGTTTGTTTGTTTGTTTGTATGTATGCACGATATCTCGCGAAAGAAGAAGCTACCAATTTCAAATTACACCACGTAATTCAGGAGGGTGATGGCTAGTGCTGATTAGATTTTGGTCAAAATCGGTCAAAGGTCAAGGTCACAGTGAGGTCAAACATTCGATTTTTGATGGTTTGGTACAGAATCATTGAAGAAACCTCTGGTTTGCGTTGCTACCTTCTCCAGAGACAGCTTTTATTAGACAAGGTCGGAGGTCAAGTTGACAATCTCGTAAGTACCAGTCTATGACTGCTTGTTACTTACGGAATCTAAAGATTTCGTAAGTCTATTGATGACTTCCGTCCTGTGTTTGTGTGTTTGTGTGTTTGTGTGTTTGCGTGTTTGTGTGTTTGCGTGTTTGTGTGTTTGTGTGTTTGTGTGTTTGTGTGTTTGTGTGTGTGTGTGTGTGTGTGTGTGTGTGTGTGTGTGTGTGTGTGTGTGTGTGTGTGTGTGTGTGTGTGTGTGTGTGTGTGTGTGTGTGTGTGTGTGTGTGTGTGTGTGTAGGCATGATAACTCGAGAACGGAAGACGCTCCCAATGTCAAATTACACCACGTGATTCAGGAGGGTGATGGCTAGCGCCGATTAGATTTTGGTCAAAATCGGTCAAAGGTCAAGGTCACAACAGTGAGGTCAAACATAATTCCGTAAATTCATGTGGAGAAATGGAGTATTTTTGATTCAGTCGACGTTACGAGTTCGTTTTAACTTCGATTTTAATTTTGTCTTCGGTTTTTGCGATCGCTTAGGACGCTTTACACTCGGTTGTCGAAATTCTGGTAAAAATCGGATGTTTTGGAGATGTTTTAAGATTGTATAAAAAATATTTCACTCGCCACGTCACGACTCGCCACGTGGTGCAGCACACTCAAGCAGAGGCGTCGTTGAGTCACGTAATGGTTTTGCGTGTGCGCGCTGACCGTGTTTTCGATAAAGATGGTGTTTAAAAGTCATTTTTTATCCCAATAAAGGTTATCGTCGCATGCCTGACTCGCTAAGCCATCGGATTATGTAAAGATTGTGGGTGGATGGCCAAATATTACAGTTTTGTGACTTTGATAAAATAATATTAAATAATTGCGTGGAGAAATGGAGATTTTTGCTTCGGTCGACATTACGATTTTTGATGGTTTGGTACAGAATCATCAGAGAAACTTCTGGTTTGCGTCGCGACCTTCTCTGGAGACAGCTTTTATTAGACAAGGTCAGAGGTAAAGTTGACAATTTCGTAAGTACCAGTCTATGACTGCTTGTTTGTGTGTTTGTAGGCACGATAACTCGAGAACGGAAGAAGCTACCAATGACAAATTACACCATGTGATTCAGGAGGGTGATGGCTACCGCTGAATAGATTATGGTCAAAAATCGGTCAAAATTTGTGTGTTTGTTTGTAGGCACGATACCTCTAGAACGGAAGAAGCTACCAATGTCAAATTACACCACATGATTCAGGAGGGTGATG
>NC_140966.1:41103334-41108334 GCF_056783735.1 Eptatretus burgeri | reverse complement strand
TTAATTGATGTTCTACCAGGTATACTAAAAGCCCTTCCACTGAAGGAAATTGAAGAACTCATATTATTTACCATAATAGTTTTTATCCAATAGTTGTTATATTTATCTTTGTTCAATTTTACATCCTTGACATATTTCTCAGTATCTTTAACAGATGAAGAGATTGATTGAAACTTGTCTTTTGTGTCTTGAAACATTGTATTTATTAAGTGAAAAAGTTGGAGGATAAAATGTTTTTAAGCACAGATTCACCTATAAATTAAACGAAATTTTCATCAAGAATATTTTAGTTTAAGCAAAGTTTTATTCTATAAATATGGTGAATACAACGTACTGCGATGTTTGTAATCACGAATATAAACATTATAGAAAACACCTCCGAACCAACAAACACACATTTAATCTATTTCATCAAATATCTCCTCTTGAGTTGGAAAGAAAACATTGTGATATCTGTTCAAAGGATGTTTTGAAGAGTAGTTATAATCAACATCTTCAATCACAAAAACACAAGAAAAATGAGTTTAAAGTAAAGGGAGACTATTATATTAAAAACACTGATGAGGCATTTAAAGGGCATATAAAAATAAGGATTTTTCAATTTGGAGAACCCGGTCCATCATCAATAGCTGAATCAATTGAAATAGTGAAACCCGATGTTGAAAAATTTATTAAAAAGACATTAAAAGAAATAAAAACTTTAAAGTTTTATATGGGAGTGAAAATGAATATGAAAAGACAAGATGAAGAACAAACTCCTTATATGAGAACAGATCTTCATTTTATAACATCATTTCAAGATTTTTTGAATAGTGGGGTTTATGAAGAACTATCAAGACAAGAGGAGGATGTTGATAATACAGTGGTAGGAAGTGGATTCAATATTAAAAAATCATCTTTTTAGATATACACATTCTAAAATCAAACCCTCTTAAAGCTTCTTCTTATATTGAATTACCAAAAGAAATAAAACTAAAGAAGGCAGTTGTTAATATTAAGAACAATGATAATAAATGTTTTCTCTGGTCTGTACTTGCTCACTTACATCCACCAAAATGTAATTCAGAAAGAGTAAAACAATATATGAAATATGAGAATACCTTGGACATTAAAGATTTTAAATTCCCAATGCCATTAACAGATATTCCTAAATTTGAGAAAAAGAATAATCTTTCTATTAATGTATATGGATTAACGGATACAAACAAAGTTCAAGTATTAAAAATTTCAAACAACTATAAAAATGAAGAAACACACATTGACCTTTTATATTTTAGTGTTGGAAAGAATTCACATTACACATACATCAATAATTTATCAAGATTAATCTCTTCTCAGGTATTCAGAACAGCAAACAAAATATATCCTTGTAAGCGATGTCTTAATTCATTTCATACAAAAGAACGATTAGAACAACATTCAAAATATTGTAGTAATCATAAATCAGCTGTAATTACAATGCCTAAACCTGGTGAAAAGATTTATTTTGAAGATTATAATAAATCTATCATGCACCCATTTGTGATATACGCTGATTTTGAATGTATCCTTAAAAAGATAAATACTGCTTCTCCTAATCCAAAAGAACCATATACAAATAAATATCAAAAACATATTCCTTGTGGTTTCTGTTATTATATCAAATCATCTGTTGGAGAAAAGTATAACAAACTTGAACATTATCGTGGAAAAAATGCTTCACAAGAGTTTGTAAAACGATTAGAAAAGGATTGTATAAGACTCACTAATTTAATGAAAGAAACAAATGAACCGATGAAATTAACCAAAGAAGAAAAATTAGAATTTAGAATGAACAATATCTGTCATATTTGTGAGGGGGAAATTAAGGAGTCTAAAGTTAGAGACCATTGTCATCTTACTGGTAAATATAGAGGTCCCGCTCATTCCTGTTGTAATCTTAATTATAAATTACCTTCTTTTATTCCAGTCTTTCTTCACAACAGCGCCAACTATGATACACATCTATTTATAAATGAACTTTCAAAAACACCAGGGAATATTTCTGCTATAACAAACACAAGTCAAAAGTATATTTCATTTTCAAAAATGATATTCACAAAACCTTTAACTCGTATTAGGTTTTTAGATTCTTACAAGTTTATGGGAACACCACTAGCCTACCTCGCATCAAATCTAAGCTCCACGGACTCTTTTCCAAATCTTAATTCATTCTTTCCAAAAGAGGAAATTCTCACTAAAGAGGAAATTCAGATTAAAGAGAGAATTCAAAGTAAAGAGGAAACTCTAATTAATGAAGAAATTCTAACTGAAGATGAAATTCTAATTATAAAGAAAATTCGAACTAAAGAGGAAATTCAGATGAAAGATGAAATTCTGATTAAAGAAGGAATTCTTACGAGAGAGGAAATTCAAACAAGGAATGAAATTCAAAGTAAAGAGAAAATTCTTACAAGTAAGGGAATTTATCCTTATGATTATATGGATTCATTTATGAGATTTAAAGAAACACAACTTCCTTCAAAAGAAAGTTTCTATAATAACCTTTATGAAGAAGAGATAAGTGATAAGGAATATAAACACGCACAAGAAATATGGAAAATATTTAAGATAAAGAACCTTGGAGAATATCACGATTTATATCTAAAAACAGATGTTTTATTGTTAGCTGATGTGTTTGAAGCTTTTAGATCACTCTGTCATAATAAAAATTGTTATGGATTAGATCCTGCCCACTATTTCACAGCTCCTGGTTTAGCTTGGAGTGCAATGTTGAAAATGACAAAACAAGATATAGATTTAATCAGTGATGTGGATATGCTTTTGATGATTGAGAAGTCCAAGAGAGGTGGAATATCACAAGTATGTTCAAAAAGATATGCTAAAGCAAATAATAAATATCTTCCAAATTATGATAGTGAAAAAGATAGTAATTATTTGATGTATTTTGATGCTAATAATTTGTATGGATGGGCAATGTCTCAATCTCTGCCTTATGGTAAATTAGAGTGGGTGGAAGAAAAGGATTATGAAAAGGCTTTGATGAATATTGTTATTTCTTCTCAAGAGGAATTGAATGACGAAGAAGAAGGTTATTATTTTGAAGTTGATTTGAGGTACCCGAGTGATCTTCATAATAAGCATAAAGATCTTCCTTTTGCATGTGAGAAAGAAACTCCAAAGAAAGAATGGTTAAGTGATTATCATAAAAGTTTTAATATTAAAGGCAAATCAACAGAAAAGTTATTAACAACATTCTATGATAAAGAGGGATATGTTTTACATCAGAGAAGCTTAAAACAGTTTTTGAGAGAAGGATTGAGAGTAGCTAAAATTCATAGAGTTTTAAAATTTAAACAAAGTCCTTGGGTGAAAAAGTATATTCAATTTAATACAGATATGAGAGCAAATACAAAAGTAAAATTTGAAGGGGACTTTTATAAATTAATGAATAATGCTGTATTTGGAAAGACTATGGAAAATGTAGAAACAGACAAAACATTAGATTCGCAACATCTTGGAAAGAAGCTTCGAGATTGATAAATAAACCAAGTTTTGAGAGAGAAGAGGTTTTTTCAGAGAACTTTTCTGCAATTCATATGAAAAAGGAAAGTATTGTAATGGATAAACCAATTTATATTGGAACAGCAGTTCTTGATTTATCAAAGATATTGATGTATGATTATTTGTATAATGACTTAAAGAAAGAGTATGGTGAAAATGTTTCATTGTTGTATATGGATACTGATAGTTTTATCCTAGATATAAAAACTGATGATGTTTATGAAGATATGAAGAAAAATATTGGAGTATATGATACAAGTAATTTCAGCAAGAAGAGTGAGTTATTTTCCAAAAAGAATGAAAAGGTTATTGGTAAGTTTAAGGATGAGTTGGGTGGAAAGGTAATGAGTGAGTTTATTGGATTGAGAGCAAAGGCATATGCTTATAAGTATGGTGAACAGATTGATAAGAGGTTAAAGGGAATAAAGAAATATGTAATAAAGAAATCAATAACTTTTAGAAATTATTATAATTGTTTGATGAATAAGAAAGAAGAATATAGGAAAATGAATACAATAAGAAGTTATAAACATAACATATATAGTGAAGAAGTAAATAAAAAGGCATTAGGAGCCTTTGATGATAAGAGATTTATTTTAGATAATGGAATAGATTGTGTTCCATATGGATATTGTATGATAGAGTGTATAAAATAGATTATGTTTTAACGATGGGAAGATGGGTTAGGGTTTTTAAGGGCTACCTTGTGGTTTTTTCACAATATATAAATGGTTAAACCAAGTATTAATCAAACTAAAGAGTGGAGAAAATCTCAGTCTTGGTATATAAATGGAAAACATAATGAATGTGAAAAATATCAAATAAGTCTTATTGAAAAAATAACTAAAACAAAGGTAAATAAAACAAATAAGCGAATTAATTTAAAAACTAGTAAGTTAGAGGATGTAAAGAAAAAAATGAATATCCTTGAATGGACTGAAAACTTTGATGGTTATCAATTGAACAATGAAAAAACAATTTACTATAATCTCAAAATGATATGTGGCTCAGGAGGTGGTCAGATGAGAGCATTAAGAGAAGTTTATCATTTCGTAATGGCACAAATGGGGTATCTTAAAAAATATAAAGATTCAAATGTTTTGTTTGTCAATATTTTAGATGGGGATTATTGTGCAAAGAAAATTAAACTATTGAAGGAATTTGAGAATGAACAAATCTTTATAGGTTCAATGAGTGAGCTGTTCAACCCCAGGTGTTCAATTCAATGAGGTTCAACCTCCAAGTTAAAAGGGGAGACAAATAAATATACCTTGGGATAAAAAGGGGATTTATTTTTAGGGAAAAAATATGAATCGCTGAAAATCCCCCATTCATTTACATGGGGAAAAGTGAGCCAGAATCAGTATTCTTACCCTACTTATATATATATATATATATATATATATATACATACATATATATATATATATATATATATATATATATATATATATATA
>NC_140966.1:41058334-41098334 GCF_056783735.1 Eptatretus burgeri | reverse complement strand
CGCCCAACTGAACCCAGAGCCCGAAATAGGTGCGGCAGCGGCCGCGGTGTATGACACCTCCCCCCCCCCTCTCCACCAAAACCCTTCCCCAACCCTTGCCGAAACGGCTCAGCTGAGTGCATCCGACATGGCCCAGCTATGCGCCATGCTGGCGGCAATGACAAACGAAATGAAAGGAATGAACGAAAAGATGGATACAAATACAAATGAAATGAAAAACGAAATGAACAAGCAAATAAACGGAATGGAAGCAAACATGAAGGAGGAAATGAAAAAGCTCCGGGGTGAGACGCAGAACATGGGCCGATGCCTGCAGGCGGGCATGAAGGCCGTGACCAGGGAGCTGGGAATGGCGACTCCACGTGTGGGAGCAAACGAGCTGGAAGGGGGTGCAACGGCTGACAGGCCCGCGGTGGAGGCGGGTAAGGAAAAAGTAATTCGGGAGACAAGAGACGAGGTGAAAGTAATTGCGAGGGAGAGAAAAGAACAATTAATACGGAAAACAAGGATGAGGTACGCGGAGATCGTGAAAGAGCAAGGAGTGAAAAACAGGGAAGGACGGGAGCGACTTAAAGAGAAAGCAAGGTTGACCTACATAAAGATAAGGGAAAGACGCCAGAAAGAAGCGGAGACTAATAGACAGGAGGGGACAACAGAAACTTATAAATGTATAGAGACACGGGAGACAAAAAAAATAGAGGAGAGACTGCATGATAATGACAAGGTAAGTGACGCACACACACACACGGAGGTAGTGGAGGATAATGGGGGTGAGCTCGCGGAGCGTGTAGGGACCCAGTGCGAGCACCTGGATGGCCTCCTCCAGGAACGAGGGGAGGGAGTATGCCCCTTGAGGCGAGTCACGACCAGGTGAGTTCGGTCGTGCTTTGCGAGGTCGAGGGGAGGAGTGCTGTGGACGGGTGCACGGAGAGCTTGGGGGGTATAGAGGCCCTGGAGACCCTTGTGGGGACACGAATCCCCAGTGTGGTTGTCCCTGTGTGTGTGGTGCAAGGCGTGAGTGCGTCCCCGTGTGTGGAAGCGACCCCGTGTGTGAGTGGTGTGGTGGCGATGGTGCCGGAGTACGTGCTTCCCAGCACGCCGTGTGTGGATGAGGCACCGCGGGTGAGTGCCCCCGCGTGTGTGAGTGAGGCCGTGTGTGTGAGTGAGGCACCGCGGGTGAGTGCCCCCGCGTGTGTAAGTAGTATGGTTTGTGTGAGTAGTGAGGCACGCGTGAGTGAACGGCCGAGTGCAAGGGAGACAGTGTGTGTGAGAGAGCGGTATGAGAGGGAGATGTCGGTTGGCATGCGGGAGCACGCAGCCGCGTCTCCCGGTGTGAATGTAACGGAATGGAGTGTGAGCGTCGTAACACGCAGGTGTGCGTGGGTCGAATGGAGACGGAGACGGCGACTTGTGAGGAAAGAAAGCCGAGTTGCGGCTGTGGTTGTTTCGGGGACCGTGCCGGGTTCACCCAGCAGTGAGCACGCGGTTCGTGCTGTGCAACGGAGACCGCCACGTGCTCGCTTGCGAGAGTGAAGTCCCGGTCCGGAAACGCACGCGGTGGATTTGCCGATCCCGCGGACGGACAAAGTTTAGGCAGGTAAACGGATTTGGACCGGACGGGTTCTCCACGCGATCGTGTGTGTTAAGCTCCAACGGGCAAAGCACATGTGTTCGCGTGGGGAACCCCTCGAGACGTGGGGCTTGTGTTTTTTTTTTATGCGCACGGTGACGCCATGGCTGCACGTGGGGTTGGAATCCGGCAGGAGGGGTATCTCTGCCGGATGGTGCCGTCCAAGGAGGGACGAGGAACACGTGCAGCTGCATGACGTCACGGGCAGTTGCAGGTGTAAAGTGCGCGAGTTGCCGCGCAGGTGCTGCGCATGAAAAAAAAAAAAAACAAGCCTCACTTTCGGGTGCACAGGATTCCTGGGCAAGGGGTGGAAGACCCCCTTACCTGGGCACAGGATGAAAACTAGTTAGGGGGAAGGGTTAGCTTAGCTAGACCGACTTCATGGGGCAGGGGTAAGTCCTCATGGAGTCCGTGGAATGGATTAGTTAGAGGGATTGTTAGTCAGATTTAGGTTGGGAAAGTGATTTTTGGGACATTTGGAGACAGTGACAGACTTTGAGTGTGTAGAGTTGACGTAGTTTAGCTACGTAGTGTTAAAAGGAACGTGCTACTAGTTTAAGGGACGACGTGGGAGCACGAGTTAGTTAGGGGATGTAGTTAGAAGGATGGCAGAGTTCAGTGGTGTGTGTGTTGAAGAGTTGTTGGTGAGTGAATTGGAAGCATGTGCTTGGTGAGTGAGTGAGGCCAGCGGGTCTGTGTGAGTGGAGCGAATGGGGAATCCATGGTGCGATGAGTGATTGGGGGGAGGAGTGACTCCCGCCCAAGGGACCCCGGGGTCAGAGTAAAGTGAGTTAGCTGGGTTAGTCAAGTTGAAAAATGGAGGTCGTTTTGTTGTTGGTGGGAAAGTAGGCTCGAGACCCATTTGGAGGGGTGCAGGAGCCCTGTTGACGGGCTTGGGAGCGTGGCTGCGAAAGGTGAGTATCGCTGGGTGGGTACCCCGGGCACCAGGCTAGTCGGCCGCGGTAGGCCATGGGCCCATGGGGGGCCGGGATAGAGTAGTGGGCACGGGTGCGCCTGCTTGGTGCGGGGGCCCGGGGCGCCATTAGCCGCGTGGGCAGTGTTGTGGGCATGGGTGACCCTCGGAAAGGGGCCTGGGAAGCCAGCCTGCCACGTGTGCGTTTCAGGGGAGGTGCCATGGGGGGAACTCCCCGGTGTTAGGGAGCTGGTAGGCTCGGAGGCAGTGTAGTGCCCGGGGGTGCCATCGTCAGAGAATCAGCAGAGGGTCGTGCCTGCCAAAGGGAGCCACGTGTCCCAGCCATGAGACCGTGTGAGGGCACGGAGAGAAAATTGGGGGGCGAGGCCCGAAATTGTAAGGACACCAACACAGGCGACGGGAATCTGGGTTGTTAGAACCAATAGTTTAAGCGAGAGGCGCTTGTTGAAAGCCCCGGGGTAGTTTAACAGTTAAATGGTTAGGGTAGATTAGGAGATGTACCCCTCCGCACCATCCATCCCCTCGCTATCGTTGTGGGCCGCTGGACCCACTTTGTGTTATAGATCGCCGAACTCTGGGGAGGCCATTCTGAGGCTTCGGTGGGCCTCGACACAGGACGTTAGCTCTCCCTTATTCCCCTCCGGGAAGGGAACGTAGGGGTTGGGAGTAGGCTAGGTGACAGAATAGGTTAGCCGAACAAGGACAGTACAGGGGGTTAGGGGACGATTTATAATGGGGAAGTAAAAAAAAAAAAAAAAAAAAAAAGTTGGGGCTAAATTGGGGTTTGACAAATTAAGGGAGTGGGTATGTACAGTGACAGGCAAAGGCGATAGGTTGGGAGGGAGACCGTAGGGTAGGTCCGAGCCCGCCTTCCGAGTAGCCAGCACCACCGCACTCCCTCCACCAACCTCCACTGAACGGCAAAGGCTGGCCAACTTCATCTGCCGGCTGGCTGTTTTTCTTCAAGGCCTGTGCCGGCCCACTTCATCGGCAGCTGTTGTGTTGCTGCAAGGCCTGTGCCGGCCGGATCATCTGCAGCTGTGTTACTTCAAGGCCTGTGCCGGCCAGTTCATCTGCCGGCTGTGTTTGCCTGCAGCGGCCTTCTTCTGCGGGCTGTGTTTGCCTACTCACCTTTGCCATGCCATGCCCACTGCCCATGTTCACCAGCCCCGTTCAATTTTTGCTTTGCCCCCCCCCCCCTGTTCATTGCCATGTGCACCAGGATCAAAGCAACAGTTTGCAAGCTGCAAGAACTGCCCTGTTGGCAGCTACAACACGGGCCTGCAGTGGCGGCCCGTGCACCGTGTTTGTGTCCATCCATCCATCCGTTGTGTTCATTGCGTGTGCCACTTGAGCTGGCACGGAGACTACGTTTGTGCAGCCCATGCACCGTTGTGGTTCACTGCATTCAGTTCATCCATTCATCTATCCATTCGTTGTGTTCATTGCGTGTGCCACTTGAGCTGGCACGGAGACTGCGTTGTGCAGCCCATGCACCGTTGTGGTTCACTGCGTTCAGTTCAAAAGGGAAGGCCTTGGACTGCGTGTGAGCAGCCAGCCACGTTCCCTGTCACCTGCATTGTTTTGAGCCAGAGACTGCATGCGAGCAGCCTGGCTCCCTGCTAACTGCTTTCTTTTTGCAGAGTTCATTGATCCTGGGCCATGGTTTAGTGTAAAATTTGTAAGTTAAGGTTAAGATGTACTGTAAATATGAGTGCGCCCCCGGCATGTTTGTCTTAGCGCCGGCAATTTTATTTAAGTCGTCCGTGTGAGTGAGTTTGTTTAGGTAGTTACGCAGCCCTCAGGTTATTTATTTTGGGGACACGAATACCATGAATGTCGCACTCAGGAATCCGTAGGTAAAATGTACTAGGGGAAAACTACACATGATGGCACACGAAAATTTGACGACTCGGGACGAGTCTGTAAAAAGGGGAGGGGGTAGTGTTGTGGTTACCAAATTCGCAAACCACCATTCAGGTCCCTTAGGTGAGATATCTCGGTAAGTATATGTGTAGTTAGGCCCAAACCCGTTGTCTAGTGGGAATACATGTCATTCATGCGTGCTGCGACTCTTCAGGATAGCCGTTTTTCTTTTACTATCTTTATTTTGGACCAACCGCCATGATTACCACCGCCAACCGCGTCTCAACAGTCATCACAACATCAACCACTCACCACAGCAGCCACGACCTTTCCCGTCACACCTCGCAACCGTCGCATCGCCACCGTTCTTGCGCCGCTTGTGGGTACCGGTATTGGACTCGTGCAGGGCGCGCGCCGAACAGCGTGTACAAAACCACGGATTTTCCGCTCCAAAAACGGATCAAAAACGACACACGCCCACTTTTGTGCCGTCCAATCGGTGAGCGAGGGGCGATTTGGCCCCGCCTCCAGGGCGTTGGAGGGCGGTCGCTATATGCAAATCCATGGATCAAAATGCATTCACGCCCACTTTTTCTCGGGCCAATGGGGAGCGAGGTGAAAGGTCGAAGGCAGGGGGTCGAAGGCGAAGCCACGGGGCTTATATAAGCGGCCGCGTTGTCAAGAGAGTCGTCGTGTGTGCCTTGGAAGGAGTTCGCAGGAGGAAGAGTTCGGAGTTGGAGTCGGAGCGAAGAGGACGGAGCTGTGGAGAGGCGGCGGCGGCGAAGGCAGACGAGAGGGTGCTCGCGTCGGTGCCAGGAGCTGCACACCAGGGAGGCCGACGGCGCGACCTGGTCGAGGTGGAGACGCTCGTCGCGGGACCCGAGACAGAGTAAAAATCCTCCTTTCCCCGAGCATCAGCAACCCCCTCCTGTTTCCCCCCGCGCTGAGATAGTGCGACCAAGGGGGCCCCCTTCCCACCCCCTACCAGACACTGTCCGCGAGGCCCGCGGAGTTGAGGCACCACCGCCGCTCCGCGTCTCATCACCAGACGGGTAGGCCCGACACGGTCTCGGCCCCAGGCCCGCCTACCCCCTCATCCTGGAGGGTGGTTCTCTTTTCTTTTGCTTTGGGAATGTGTGTTGCCGGCGCCGTCTGTGAAGTAAAATTGTACAAGTGTTGCCGTGTGCTCGCGTAATCGGTATTAGATCTGCATTGTCGCATTTGCTTTTTGTCTTCTTCTTTTCTATGTGCTTTTGGTGGAATTGTATATGTGTGCTTTCCGTTCATCGCGAATAAATGTGCTTTATGTTGAACTGTTTCCCGCTTCGCTTCGTCATTTCTTTCATTGAATCCTCATCTTGCTTCACGTAAAGGGTTGGTAGTGGGCTGAATACGCCCGATAATTAATCGAACCGTCGAGGCCGACGATAACACCGCTCGGTTATCCCGATAGTACGGAACGGGTCGCTTAAGTGGCCCGTGTCTGAAGTCGACCTGCGGCGAGGTGCGATCGCCCGGTCTACCCTCCGTGTGGGTACTTAGGTAGGTCGAATTTGGCGAGCAACCCTATCCCACGCAGGGGCCGATTGGCTCGATCGCGGTGAGACCGAAAGGTCCACTCGTGACTGGTTCCCGGCGTTAGTCCGAGAGGGTCACGACTGGATTGTCCGTCCGGTGGGCGACGTGCCGCGATTCGAGTTACGTGGCCGTCAGCACGCCGGCGGGCGCGAATCCGTAACAATACATACATATATATATATATATATATATATATATATATATATATATATATATATATATATATATATATATATATATATATCTCTTCTTTTTCTTTCGGCTGCTCCCGTTAGGGGTCGCCACAGCGGATCATCCGTATGATCCGCATCGTGATTTGGCACATGTTTTACGCCGGATGCCCTTCCTGACGCAACCCTGGTCGCCTCTTACAACACAGGGATATGGTACACCAATTTTAACCAGGGTATACACCAGCCCAGTATACTGGTACTCATTTCGCCGACCTCGGAAGGATGACAGGCTGAGTCAACCCCCTGGTGTATTAATTCAGTGGCCCAACGGTGCTTGAACTCGGGACCTTTTGGATCCCAAGCCGCTGCCCTAACCACTGCGCCAACACCAGGCTCATATATATATATATATATATATGTATATATATATATATATATATATATATATATATATATCTATCTATATATACATATATATATATATATATATATATATATATATATATATACATACATATATATATATATATATATATATATACATACATATATATATATATATATATATATACATATATATATATATATATATATATATATATATATATACATATATATATATATATATATATATATATATATATATATATATATATATATATATATATATATATATATATATATATATATATATATATATATATATATATATATATATATATATATATATATATATATATATATATATATATATATATATATATATATATATATATATATACATATATATATATATACACACACACACACACACACACACACACACACACACACACACACACACACACACACACACACACACACACACACACACACATACTAGACGATCCATGAACCCGTTGGGTTCCCGTTGTGACAGAGGTTGATTAAAAAAAATCATTAAAAAAAAAAGATAGCTCCAGAGAACTATACCACTGAGGTTGTTTGCATTGATCAAATCCTCCCGAAGAGCACTTGACTGAATTGGGAATTGATTTTTTAATAATTTTTTTGTTGCCGGATTTGAACGAACCTTGATATTGCGCGTCAATGTAAAAGAAAAGAAAGTCGAATAAATTATTGTGCATAATCTTCTAAACAATTTTATTTATTAATTAACACGGAAGTATTAGATCAAAATGGCGATGTTTATTTTATGCTTAAAAATAAACCGTTCTTTGTCTATAATAAATGTTTGAGATTTTAAAATAAATCATTTCAAGAAAAAAAAAAGATAGCTCCAGCGAACTATACCGCTGAGTTTGTTTGCATTGATCAAATACTTCCGAAGAGTACTTGACTGAATCGGGAATTGATTTTTAAAATAATTTTTTCGTTGCCCGATTTGAACGAAACTTGATACTGCACACCACAGGAGAATGGCGAGTAAGTTGGGCTAAAAAATTTTGCGCTATCATGTATCGTTTTGGCTGTATTTCGGGAACATACATACATACATACATACATACATATACAAGATGAGAGTTTTAGTAATATATAGATATGTATTTTACACACATATACATAAACATACAAAGTGTGAGGCAGCAACACATACATGACCAGAGCATGAAATATGCAAATCTCGTCCTGGCAGTCCTCCCGTTGTGTAGATATAAGCTGGGTGCGGTTCAAATCCGGTATTAAGAGCCAGTTTGGCTGCAAGAGGACACCTCGGTGACTTTGAAAGGGGGTGTAATTGTTGGTGCGCATTTGGCAGGTGCTTCAATGACAAAGACTGCTGAAATTGCTAATGTGTTAAGAAGAACTGCCTCAAAGATTATGTGAACATCACAAGAACAAGCATGATATAGAAGCATTAGTCTGGACTGCAATTCGAAACAGGAGAGCAATTGTGGACAAACTGTGTGTGGAGTTCAACATGGGTCGTGAGCATCCTGTGTCATCAAAAACAGTCAGAAGGGAACTTCACAGGGCGGGATACCATGGCCGCGTTGCTATACACAATCTGCTCATTACACCTGGCAATGCCTGTTTGTGGGTCCAATGGTGCAAGCAGCATAGGCAATGGACTGCTGAGCAATGAAGGAATTTGATATGGTCTAATGAGTCATTTTTTCCTTAAGATGAGTGGTGCAAGCATCATGGTCATGTTCACGTGTGGTGACAGCCTCGGGCGCTCTAAAGACCCAAGTACCTGGTTCCAACAGTAAAAGGTTTTAACGGTTACATCATGGTGTGGGGTGTTTTCCTGGCATGGCCTGGGTCCACTCATTCGAGTAGAAGGCAGGGTTGATTCAGCATGCTACATTACCATCCTGAGTGATCATCTACATCCCATGATGCAGCATTTCTTCCCTGCTGGGAAGAGTGTCTTTCAGGTCTGCAATGTTCCAGTCCACAGGGCATGTGTTATCACTGAGTGGTTTGAGGAACACAAGGACAAAGTCACCCATTTTCCATGGCCCTCCCAATTGCCAGATCTCAATCCCATAGAGCATTTGTGGGACTGCCAAGAGAGGTCCCTAAGACAGTAGTAGTAGTAGTAGTAGTAGTAGTCGTAGTAGTCTCACACAGAACTAAGATAAGTGAATAGGAATTTCACAGAAGAAAATAAGCTCATGGATTCAAGTCTTTTATCCTTTTTTGTACTCCACTGTTTTTGCTTTTGATGTTGGCCCTGTTGTCATAACTCTGTCCTATCATGTCTGCAATATCAATTCCCAGCTCAAAAAGTTTCTGCAGAAGTAATTCTGTCATTCCAGCCCCACTTGAATCTTTTAATTCGATGAATTCCAAAAAATGCTCTTGGATGTTTACACTGACTGCCACATCACCGCAGGTTTCATTCATTGACATAAATCTATCAATCATTTGTCCGATTTCACTTCTGCCTCGTGTGCAATCCAAAATCACTGAGCAGTATTTTGCTGTTTTGAGCATTGACAATATCATTCCCTTAATCTCCAGTTGCCAATAATTGGATTATCTCATTTTGAATATTTTTACCCAAGTAATGGTCATGGATCTCAAATGATTCAGCTGAGATGTTCTTTTATCACACCATCAAACATCCCCATTAGTTCCACAAATTTGAGAGAAAGTTTCCATAAGTGGGCTCAAACAGTTTAGTTGACCTCCCACGCAGAGCTGTTTTGAGTTCCTCGTGCTCTTAATAAGGCAATGAGTCTTTCCAACACATTCTGCCAGTGCTATATTTCTGCTTTAATAATACGTTGATTTTCATCATTTAGTCCAGTTTTCATTATAGGTGTGTTGGTATTTAGTCTTGTCCCTAGTTGTTTCCATTTTTGGAATGATAATAGGTGATCGGGTGACTTTTCATGCTTGTTTAAAATCCTATACAAATTTTTCCAATCTCTGGTATCATCTGATGCAAGAGCAAATTTTGCATTGGACAGGAAAATTTTACAGCAAAAGCAAAATGTTGCATTTCTGCTCGTTGAATAAATCAGCCAGGGCCTCCCGACTTAGCTTCTCTGTTTGCCAACACTCACACATGTAATGTTGAGCAATGAATCTTCTGCAACTGCTGTCTTTTGTAAAATTAAACCCTTTCACTTGTTACAATCCTTTTTTCACGAACAATTGTCTAAATTTAAAGCTCATTTGAGGACATTTTGCAGGATCTTTGAAAACAGAAGCATCTGAGCTGCAACATTCTAGTGTGCTTTCATCCACATTACTATGCAAGTTATGTTATTTAACTGTAACATCTTGATTTTTCCCTTTCCATATGCGATGCCATTTGAGGTGAAGATGAACTCTGTTTTGATTTTTCGATTGCCTTGTCGTTTCCATGTTGGTTCACATCCACCTCTGTCTGCAAACTGCTAATGCTGTCCACCAGCACTGATTGATACAATGATGCAGCCTGCTGCTATGGGTCATCTATACATTACTAAAACTCTCATCATGTATGTATGTATGTATGTATGTTCCTGAAATACAGCCAAAACATTACATGATAGCGCAAAAATTTTCGGCCCACCTTACTCACCATTCTCCTGCGGTGTGCAGTATTAAGTTTCATTGAAATCTGGCAAAGAATTTTTTTTTTGAAAAATCAATTCCCCATTCAGCCAAATACTCTTCAGGAGAATTTGATCAATGCAAACAACCTCAGCGGTATAGTTCGCTGGAGCTATCTTTTTTTTTTCTTGAAATGATTTTTTTTTCATCAACTGCTGTCACAACGGGAACCCAATGGGTTCACGGGGCGTGTAGTATTTAATAAATTTCAAAAGAGATCGTTTTTGGTTCAATACAAAAGCTTCTTTTGCAGATTTTCTTTTCGGATATTCTGCCGCTGACAACTGTACTTGATGACAAATACTGTCGTCTTCCATCTGTTATGTTGAAAATTAAATACAGTAACATTTTTTAGATTTAGACATGCATTCATAAACCACAACATTTTCTGTTAAAGAAGGAAATGAATGAGACAAGCCGCGAGGCAACGATGGTTTGCAGGCATTATTGAACAATGCCACGATAGGTACAATTGAGTTAGTGGAAGCTTTTGAGGAAGCCCTACCATAAAAACCTATCTCTTCCATCAAAATTGACCAAATCAAATCGGATTTTTTTATATGTTGTACTTATGGACATTACGCACAGCTTTTAGCAAATTCAATTGCGAGAAAAAAAATCGAGAAAAAAAATAAAAATAAGTAAAAATAAATAAAAAGTTCAAGTGGGCATGGCTCCGCCCACAAGGGGCGTGGGATGCCCCTCATACAAAAAGACACAACTAGACCATGATATCTAGCTTGTGTTCAAATTTCATCAAGATCGCGTCAAACGTCATGGAGCTATGCTCTGGAGAGAGTCACAAACAGACAGACAAGACGGTAGGCGGACATGGGTAGTCGACTACCCAATAGAACCTGACGCGATGGGCCCATTCGATGGGGAATGACCTGAGGATTAAGCACAAGAACATGATTCTAGCTTCAAGGGTTAATGCTGCAGATTGTTTTTTCGTTAAAATACCCCCACATTTAGAGGTTTTTTGGCCATTGCTAGGCAACGGAGGGGTCCATAGCAACGATTCTTTCTCACACATAACTAGGACACACCATGAACCTACCATACCAGTTTCATGTATTTCTGACTCATAGTCTCTGAGATATAACGAACTTCGTTTTTTTATTGTTTTCGACCAGGGTTCATTCAAAGTCTATCTTCTCTGACAGTTTTCATAGGATCCGGCTGTAAATTTTTGACAATATGGCTGAATGTACTGCCCAGAGTTGGTCGTGGCCAGATTTTTGATTTTCGAAAAAATTAATTTTTTATGATTTTTCAAAAATTTCAAAGTCCCGTTGCTTGGCAACAGTGGTGTCCATAGCAACGGTTCTCATTTGCACACAACTAGGTCATGGTATGAACCTACCAACCAAGTTTCATCGAAATCGCCATTGTATTAATTGAAATCGCCATTTAAATACTGATAATAAGGGTAGTACAAAGCTAAAAAAAAAAATTTTGACGAGATCGACTACCCAACAAACATATCGACGGAAAAACTGATAATAAGGGTAGAACAAATTTCAAAAATTTTAATTTTTTTTTTTTCGACTGGATCGACTAACCAACAGACAGACACACAGACACAACGAAAATAGTGGTCACTGCTGGCGCCCACAAACAAACAACGAAAATAGTGGTTACTGCTGGTGCCCAGGAACCAAATATAAAAATCCCTTGATGTGTATTGGTTGTTTTTGGAATGATGCAGTAACACGGAAGCAGGTTTGATTACACATATACTGACTGACGTTTAAAACATCAATTGGTCGTTCTTAATTAACTCGATTGAAATACATCTTCATATATCTTATCACAGTGTCATGCAAACTGGGGAGACTACATCTACAGTAATACCCCGATTTACGTCATCCCTTTTTTAGTCGTTTCGCAAATACGTCGTCACGTTATAAATACCACTTCTCAATATTCGTCGTCTTAACTCGCACATACTTCGTTTTAAAAGCCATGCCTTTTATTCTCAAGCATTTTCATAACTTAGAAGACTGCCAAAGATGCCAGAATACATCGCCAAAATACCAAATCGCGAGATCGTAAAATCGTCGAAAGAACGACTGTGTGTTGTTTCACAAATAAATAAATTTACTGTACTGTAGATTGGCTACAGGCTAAGAGGCATTGTAAAAGTGTTTCCTTGGAATTGAAATTAGATGTTATTTGTCGAATGGATTGTGTTGAATGTGCCCTTGGCGTTACCCGGTTATTAAGTTTGTCTCCGATCTATAAATATGCCTGCTTTTATTGAAGAAGGAGCAAGGAGATGTCCTGCCAACTTCGACCACTTCTGGAAGAGGTTTATTTTTATTTAACTACATGTGGTAATTGTGTTTTTATTTTATTTTTACGTATACGTACTTGAATATAACTATCATTTCATCAAAAAAGGGTAATATCAAAGGCAAAAAGCAAAATGTAATACCTGAAGTGGCAACATTAGGAACATATTGCCCACTTATTCCATCAATTCTTCTGAGAAAAATTGCTTTGATTTTCATCGTTTCAATATTTGTCGCACGTTTCTGGAATGCATCGGCAATTTAAACCAGGGTCTTACAGTATTACTAAAAGGAGAGGCTTCCGTCCATGTGTGTATCCATCCGTATTAAATGCTATATTCTGAAGGTTTCTTGCTGTCGTGGAATAATAAAAATGGAACTGTCGAAAAACTAATAATGAATTCACGTACTTGGAAAAAAATTATGTGCGTTTAAACACAAGTCTGGATGTTTTTAAAAGCCTGTCTTTCTGAAATGTAAGAGGAAGAAGCATGACACGGAAGGAGCGTGCCAAATTCGATAGAGTAATACATCACCATATGCTCGGGATGCGTTCCTCAAAGTGAGTGTATCGTGAATCGGCTTGCTGCGAAACAAGTTTTCCCATAAGAATAATGTTAAAAATAAGAGATACATTCCTGAAGGATGTTAAAACCCAGTATTTTTCCTTAAATAAGAGTTCTAAAGATAAAGGATAAAGATAAAATGAGGGTTCCAAAGATAAAGTTAAAATAAAAACAAGCCGGGAGGCGACGATGGTTTGCGGACATTATTGAACAATGCCACGACAGGTACAATTGAGTTAGTGGAAGCTTTTGAGGAAGCCCTATCGTAAAAACCTATCTCTTCCATCAAAATTGACCAAATCAAATGGGATTTTTTTACATGTTGTACTTTTGGATATTACGCACAGCTTCTAGGAAATGAAATTGCGAGAAAAAAATCGAGAAAATAAATAAAAATAAGTAAAAATAAATAAAAAGTTCAAGTGGGCATGGCTCCGCCCACAAGAGGCGTGGACGCCCCTCATACAAAAAGACACAACGAGACCATGATATCGAGCTTGTGTCCAAATTTCATCAAGATCGCATCAAACGTCACGGAGCTATACTCTGGAGAGAGTCACAAACAGACAGACAGACACACAGACACAACGAAAATAGTGGTCACTGCTGGCGCCCGCGAACCAGTAGTGGTCACTGCAGGCGCCCGTGAACCAAAAACGATCCAAAGGCACCTTCTTTTTCAGGGTTTATGCAGGACGTATTGCATTGCACTGTATGCACAAATATCTGCTGTGTGCCAACACATCAGGTTAAATGGAACACTTGCAGCGGAGCTGCTGGAGTGGAATATAAATTTAGACGAACTGTAGGGCTGGTTAGTAATTTGGATCTTGTGAAACACAGATTCGCTCACATTACATTCATTTAATATAAAACTGGGTGATTTATTTTTAACATTTAAAAGTGAAATACAATTAAAGCTCAGACTGTCAAGGAAGCGTCATGGACTGGATAGTGTCTGGACTGGTTGTTGTGAAACACTGGGGTGGAACACATTGGTGTATGTCTGAAGCCAGTGAGCGGATTAGGGAGGTTGAGTCATAATGTATAAGGAGCAACAAACGGAAATAAGCGTGTTGAGAAACAGCGTATGGTGAGGTATTACTGTACAGACACACACACACACACACACACACACACACACACACACACACACACACACACACACACACACACACACACACACACACACACACACACACACACACACACACACACTAATAAAAGGGTGTGTGTGTCATTGTATCACCTCCAAAACTAAAACCGAGCAGCCTGAAACTTTGCTTGCATACTAAGAAAACTCCAAAGGAAGTGCAAGAGTGAAAATTGGGTGTTTGGGTTAATTGAAACTCCACTTTAGAAGATAATTGATGGTCTAATTTAATTATATCCTTCATCAGGCGATCCTCAGCCATCTCGCTCTCTGGGGTCTTAAGGCATTTGCTGGGAAACGTCGCTGGGTCTGAAGCCGCCATGTTTTTGGCCTGATCAACCATGCTTTGATTTGGAACAGGCCACAATGATTTCTTAACGATAAAGTTGTTTTTTTCCATTTTCCTCACTCGTATTATTGATTGCCTGTTCATCATAGCTAAACATTGCTGGGTATATTGCAATGCTTATAAACGACTGGAGATGCCAGCATTTGTGGCTTTATTTCATTTGTGCAGATGAATAACCAAGATAATCTTCTAAACTAACCAGAATTACAAAATGTAAGCTCCAGATTTGAAAGTGTCTATAGTTCTGACTCCCCAAAAAGTGTAGATTTGTCCAACTCAGACATTGCGCGGGTGTTTCCAGGTGCATAATTGTATCAATTGCAATTGGTAATCGCTTGCCAAGTCAGGCGTTTCGTTGGAGTGCTTGGGTGCTTAAGCCACTTACGGAGCTGTGCAGTACAGTCCGTGTCCTGATTGGGATGTGCAGTCAACAGTTACTAACAGGTAGAGGTATGTATACAGCACACACGGACGTGGTACATATGGGTAGATGTGGATCTGTACGGACTCTCCGTGGGTGTGTGGACATGCCATGCCCGTTACGGGCATCATGGAGCCAAAGTTTCATCCTGTTTTTAATGGAGGTTCTATCAGGTTTTCCTTTGACCATGCACCTGTTTCTAAAGCATTTAGTTCTCAGATTTGCTTTACAAATGTTAAATGTTTCTCTTTGTGAGTTTCAAAGCAAAATATATTTGATAACTCCCCATTTCTGAGCCGTTTGCCATATTAACGTATTTTCTAAATTACCGAGCCAATTTTATTTTACTCCCATCACACGCAGCTGTTTATATGGAATATTGTTTGTGAACATCTCCCTGAAACGTCTATATAAATGTAACCTTGATTTTTGGTGAAAGCCACTCAAGGTTTCTGGGTTGTATACAGTACAGTACAGACTGTAGTCGGTAATAATCACACTGACTCCAACCTGCTGAGTCCCGAAAAATTGCCGTTATTGTGTGTGTGTGTGTGTGTGTGTGTGTGTGTGTGTGTGTGTGTGTGTGTGTGTGTGTGTGTGTGTGTGTGTGTGTCTCGTTGATTGGTATCTACATATGTGGGTTTCAGAATGTGGAATGGAGTCCTTCCAGGATGGGTTCAAAGTATCCACCTTCATTGCAGTAAGGGGTCACGATTCATGGACCAAGCTGTGAAGTTTTCTGTTTTCAAAGTTTTGTGCCAAGGGCTCTCTTCATGATCGTCGCTGCCTCCCCAAAGAGGTATATGCTTTCCTCTCGAACAATACAAACAATTCCGATAAAACTTTGCTTCAACCTTCATCGCCATGATGTACCAAAGTTTGTTCATGACATTAGAAAAATCTGGCTCTAACGGGATTTAAGGGGGTTGTCCCCCAAAATATGCGTTTGCTTCCTTCTTCAAAACTACACATACAGTTCCAATGAAACTTGACCACCATCTATACCACCCATGATGTACTAAAGTTTGTTCACGACATTAAAAAAATTGGGGTCTACGGGGGGGGGGGGTTGCTCCCCAAAATATGTATTTGCTTTCTTTTCTGAAACCACACACACAATTTCGATGAAACTTGACCACAACCTTCATCACCAGTGATGTACCAAGGTTTGTTCATTGCATGAAAAAAAACAAATCCATTGGAATTTACTTTCTTCTCCATTATATATTTTGTGAGTCATTCATGCCTTCCAGTGGTTGCCTGGTTATCTTATCCAGCTACTACCAGCTACTACTACCCAGGTGTATTGCCCCATGTTTATTATCTCTGTGAGGTTATTTGTCATCATTCCTGTAGCTCCAGCTATCACTGGTACAACTTTGGCATCCTTCAGCTTCAGGATCTTCTCACTTCATTCTTGAGGTCTTGGTGTTTGGTCATTTTCTTGATTTCTGCATCATGTAGTCCAAAATCACTGGTATTAACACCTCAATAAGCAATGCCTTCTTCTCTTTTTTTTGTACCTAAGTTTGATATCTGGTTGCAATACTTTATTTTCTATGTTCACGCTTGATGGGATCATTAGGTCGTACATGAACATTACTTCCTTGTTTTCAATGAATGCTTTTGGTTCATGTTTCCACGAGCTTTCTGGAACTGGAATATCATAATATTTTGCAAATGTGTGTACAGGTGTTCTGACAGGAGTGTGTGTGTGTGTGTGTGTGTGTGTGTGTGTGTGTGTGTGTGTGTGTGTGTGTGTGTGTGTGTGTGTGTGTGTGTGTGTGTGTGTGTGTGTGTGTGTGTGTGTGTGTGTGTGTGTGTGTGTGTGTTCAGTCATTAAGCATGACATATCATTCTCTTTACTAACCCCACCTGCACTCTCACCTTTCTCTATTCTTTTTTTCATTCTCTCTCTCTTTCTCTTTCTCTCACCCCCTCCTCACATCCCTCCCTCCCATGGTATAGCAACGTTTGGTGAGGCATAGCTCTTCCCACCTCCCCCCCTTTTCCTCACTCTTTCCTCCTCCCTCGCTCTTCCCCCCTTCCTCGCTTCCCCTCCCTCCTGCCTCCTCTCTCCCCTCCTCTCTCCCCTCCTCTCTCCTCTCTTGCTCCCCTCCCTCCTCTCTTCCTCCCTCTTTAATACTCCCTGTCAGCGAAGCGACGGATTGTATTGGCTAGTATATAATGGTACAAGGGCAGATCCAGAGGGGGTGCAGGGGGTGCCCCCCATTCAGATTTTGCACCTTTCGGTTTCACTTTTAGACAAACCGATATTTTCACCCAAATGTTTATCTCCAAATTATGGAAAAAAAAAAAACCATTTTATTTACATTTTGCCAACACATAGAGTACCTCAATCGATGCAGGACCCACTGCATTGTTGTCAGCAGCGATGCGTGCAAGTTCACTGCATGTCAGGTTGTAGTGAATAATCAGCAAGTCCCATCGCACGCTCCGAACTATCCGGTGGACGAGCCCACTTACACGCTCGACGAGGGGTGTTGTGCTGACAATAGCACACATATATCCTGCTACAGGATATGCGCGTGCCATTGTCAACACCCCTCGTCCATCACGTTAGTTGACTCATCCATCCGACAGTGCTGAGAGCTCATGAACTTGGTCAGTGCTGTCTCTATAGGGATCAATTGTAGCCATTTTATCATCGTATCACTAACTTTGCTTTTAGGCAAAACGAGTGAGTGTCAGAAGACGTTCCGAAAAAAAGAGGAAGATTACCGACTTGTTTTCGCCTATCAGTGTGACAGACCATACTAGTAGAATCGTAGCATCATGAGTTTTCCGATTGTCATGTGTTTCCGATAGTCATGTGTTTCCGATAGTCATGTGTTTCCAATAGCTCCCGCTCCAGCACAACATTTTTCCCTTGATATGACGTCACATACAAACACCGAAGCCAGCAGCAAGCCCACACATCGCTCCACATTTTACACCATCATTTTGAGAACCATGCTTCGAGTGAAGGTAAAATATGTTGATAGCGATAAAATATGTCAGCGTCAGAGTGAGCATGAAAATGTTAAAGTTTTTGGTGCAAGTTATTTCCTTTCTAATGTTTTTATCTACCACACTATTTTTAGCTCACCTATTCGAAGAACAGAGAGCTATAGCGATACCCCAGGGGTGAGCATAAAAATATTAAAGTTTTTGGTGCAAGTTATTTCCTTTCTAATGTTTTTATTTACCACACTATTTTTAGCTCACCTATTCGAAGAACAGAGAGCTATAGCGATACCCCAGGGGTGAGCATAAAAATATTAAAGTTTTTGGTGCAAGTTATTTCCTTTCTAATGTTTTTATCTATCACACTATTTTTTACTGATTACAATATACAAATACATATATTGCTTTAAAATTATTTGGATCAGACTTCACTGCAATGCTTTATAAAAAAATATTATTAGACTTGTGTTTTAAAAACGATAAATGTATAAACAGGCGAGCATTGGGTGGCTTTGACACCAACTCTGGTTTACTGATTACAATATGCAAATACATATATTGCTTTAAAATTATTTGGATCAGACTTCACTTCAATGCTTTATAAAAAATATTATTAGACTAGTGTTTTAAAAACGATAAATGTATAAACAGGCGAGCATTGGGTGGCTTTGACACCAACTCTCTGGTTAGACTAGTCTTTGAGCGTCAGCATCAGCGTGAGCGTGAAAATGTTAAAGTTTTTGGTGCAAGTTATTGCCTTTCTAATGTTTTTATCTACCACACTATTTTTTACTGATTACAATATACAAATACATATATTGCTTTAAAATTATTTGGATCAGACTTCACTTCAATGCTTTATAAAAAATATTATTAGACTTGTCTTTTAAAAACGATAAATGTATAAACAGTCGAGCATTGGGTGGCTTTGACACCACTCTGGTTATTTAAATAACTAGTGCGGCCCGTAGGTGCGTGCCCGTAGGTGAGTGCCAGTATGTGCAGCCCTCTCTCTCACCGCTCTCTCTCGCCCCTCTTGCCCCCCCACTCTCACCCCCTCTCTCGCCCCCCTCTCTCACCCCTCCTCTCTCACCCCCCTCTCTCGCCTCCCCTCTCTCTCTCCCCTCTCTTGCCCCCTATATCCCCCTAGTCTCGCCCTTCCTCTCTTCCCCCTCCTCTCTTGCCCCCACTCTCATCCCCCCTCTCCCGTCCCCCTCTCGCAGATATTGGTCGACAGATAAATGGCCGTAACTTGGGAACTGCTCTTCCGATTAATATGAAACCTCGAAAAGGCACATCCGCGGGTCCCCAGCAATATTCCTGGCAAGTTTCAATCATATCGGACCGTCAATCGTGCAAATAAATAATTAAATATTAAATAAATAAACATTAATTGTGACGTCATTTGTGACGTCATAGCACCGTGTCTTGTCATTGGTCGACAGATAAATGGTCGTAACTTGTGAACCGCTTGTCCAATGAATATCAAACCTTGAAAAGGCACATCAGCGGGTCCCCAGCAATATTCCTGGCAAGTTTCAATCAGATCGGACTGTCAATCGTGCAAATAAAATAAAAATAATAAATAAATAAACAAACATTAATTGTGACGTCATTCGTGATGTCATAGCACCGTGTCCTGTCATTGGTCGACAGATAAATGGCCGTAACTTGGGAACCGCTTGTCCGATCGATATCAAACCTCAAAAAGGCACATCCACGGGTCCCCGGCAACATTCCTGGCAAGTTTCAATCCGATCGGACCAGTGATCGTCCGGTTATTAATAATTTGGGAAAAAAATTTGCATGATAAGGTGAGAAGGTGGAACGACACCTTCAGCTGCCATATATACACCTTTTCAACACTGAAAAAGCAGTAAAATGGCCGTAACTTGGGAACCGCTCGTTCGATCGATATCAAACCTCGAAAAGGCACATCTGCGGGGCCCCGGCAATATTCCTGGTAAGTTTCAATCAGATCGGACCGGCGGTCGTCGAGAAACGGCGGTCGCAGACAGACATACAGACAGACACACACAGAGATTACTGGAATTTATATATACTAGTACGTGCCCGTAAAAATAATAATAATAAATAAATAAACCACACAGGCCGTTTCTTCACTCTCACGTGCCCGTACGTGCGTGACCCGGAAGTTCGATATTATTCGCAGTTACGATTATTCGCAATTTATTTTTAATACCCAATTATTCAATTAGCGCCAACGTATTTTACCTTTTCGCAATGTCTTGGCAAGGAAAAACAAAAACGAGAAGAGAGAAAAAATTTACTTCCTGGTTCGGAGCATACCAGCACTCTGATGTTCCCGAAATTTATACACCGTCTAATATGAAAACAATCATAACTTGGGCCATTGTGTTTATCTATAAATGCGCATAAGAAATCGAGAAATTATTAGAATACACGAAGTCATCACTCTCCGGAAGCCCGTACGTTGTAACCCGTAATGGGGAATGTGGCTGTGCTTCCCTACCCATCGGCCACGCCCAAGCAACAACGTGTCTTCCCATTGGTTTGGTAAATAAATGGCCATAACTTGGGAAGCACTTGTCCGATTAATATCAAACTTTGAAAAGGCACATTCTCAGGTCCCCAGCAATATACCTGGCAAGTTTCAATTGGATCGGACCAGAGGTTGTCGAGAAACAGCGGTCACACACACACAGACACACACACAGAGATTGCTGGAATTATAGATAGATGTAAATGTAATCGTTTTTTACAATTGCCTATTTTTCTTACTCATAAAACTTGAAAACTCCATCTGACAATTGCATCTGACAATGCAACCAAGGACGCATTTTTCCAAGGCATTTTCCAAGGCCACTTCAAATGTCAAAAGAAATAACACGAATAATTACAATAATAACATTAACATTACAGTATTGCAAAATAATAATATTAACAAGTAGCGGTATATTTAAAGTACACCACCCCATGCCAAATAAATAAATAAATAAATCCTCCAGCACGAGACATTGCCAGGGCGCCTTTGTCGTCTGGCGATGCTGCCTCGTCGCACATGTCGACGGAATTGGGTGGGAGCGGTGTACAATAATTAATTAATTGCATAATTAAAATAAATAAATAAAAATCGTGAAATAATTAATTTCCTATTCACTTGGCGAATCACATACCTAAACCACCACTGTTTCATCCGAATCTGTAACCTTTTGAAAATTAAGTAAGTTATCGAAAAATGTAATAATGAATTGATTAATCAGGTCAGGTATGGGAGCATGTGCCAGAACAGCACGTCGCTGCGTCCACTTTCCGCCGGTACTCCAGGGGCCTCCGTCTGGCCATCCCCCAGGCAGATGCCAGGCCCATCCCCATCTCCTTGAGATGATGGTCAACCTGTTGCAACCATGAGGCACGTGGTCGACCCACTGGCCTCCTCCACTCATGAGACTCCCTCGCTGAGAGAATCTGGTGAGCAGGATCAGAGTCAGGAAAACGAGCCACATGTCCATACAGCCGCAACTGACGCTCACGGACTATGCAGGTAACAAATCTCATCCGAGTCTCTCTCAGCAACCGCTCGTTGGACACAAAATCCGACCAGCGATAGCCAAGGATTCTCCGAAGAGACCTGGTACCAAAGGAATTAAGTCTCCGTCTCAGATCCTTGGTCAGAGTCCAAGTCTCGCACCCATAGAGCAAGACTGGAAGTACCAAGGACCTGAAGACTCGGACTTTCGTCCTCCCGCACAGGTACCGGCAGCGCCACACCCCATGATCCAGTGAATCCATGACTCCCCAGGCCCGACCCAGACGTCTATTGACCTCTGACTCGCAGCCAGCAGAGACATGAATATCACTGCCAAGGTAAGTGAATCTCTCCACAACCTCAACATCCTCACCACAAACAGACACAGACAGGAGAGCAGCATCCAAGATGTCACCGAAAGCCTGGATCTTAGTTTTGACCCAAGAAACCCGTAATCCCAACGGCTCCGACTCCTCATTCAGCACCTCGAGGGCCCCCAAGAGGATGTCTAAAGTCTCCGCAAAGATGACTGCATCATCTGCAAAGTCAAGGTCCGAGATCTTGACATTCCCAAATGATGCACCGCAACTTGATCTCTCCGACATCCTCCCTAGAATCCAGTCCATACAAGTGCTGAAAAGTGTGGGGGCAAGTACACATCCCTGACGAACTCCAGTAACAACTGGAAATAAGTCAGAGATGGTACCACCACACTTCACAGCACTCTCAGTACCAGAGTAGAGTTCAGACATCAGATCGATCAGTTTTGGTGGCACCCCACGAAGACCAAGAATCCTCCAGAGGACATCCCGATTCACTGAATCGAACGCTTTACAGAGATCAACATAGGCTGCAAGCAGCCCCTGCCGAAACTCTCGTCTGCGTTCGGTGAGGACACGAAGTGCAAGGATACGGTCAATCGTTGACCTCTTTGGTGTAAAGCCTGACTGCTCTGGACGCTGGTGCTCAAGCAGATGGTGGCGAACCCTATCGAGAATTATCCGAGCAAAGACCTTGCCCGGCACTGAGAGCAGCGTCACCCCTCGGTAGTTGTTGCAGTCTTGGCGATCACCCTTCCCTTTCCAGAGAGGGACAACAAGGCCCCTCTTCCAGTCAGTTGGGATGATGCCTGTGTTCCAGGCAGAGCACAAAACTGCATGCAACGACATGAGTGCAGCATTTCCACCAGCCTTGAGAAGTTCGGCATGGATGCCACAGATCCCTGGAGCTTTGCCCCGTTTCAACTGGTTCACCGCAGCCCGTGTTTCCACAAGCGTAGGTGGACCACAGTTGATTCGAGGGTCAGCAACAGGGATTGTAACACCCTTGACGTCCAACTCGACAGTTGGGGGATCAGCCTGGTACAACCGCTCAAAGTAACCGGCCCAGCGGGCCTTCACTTCAGACTCCTCTGTCAAGAGCCTACCACTCTCTGCTCGAACTGCAGTGCTCCGAGGGATGGGCTTGGATGAACGTAATGCGCGAATTCCCCTGTAAGCGGGACGAGAATCACCTGTCCACAGGTGATGCTCTACCCCCTCACAGATTCCTCGCACATAGGCCTCCTTGTCCACCCTCAGTGCACGTACAGTTTTACGCCTCAGCTCCCTGAACAGCTCAGCTCTGCCATTCAGCCTGGCCCTGCGACTCTGGTCAATGGTATCCAGTGTCCCTTGAGAGACAAAATTCTTCTTTGCCCTGCGGTGAGCTCCAAGGCATCCACCGGCAACATCAAGGACGGTGGTCTTGAAGGTGCTCCACAACTCTTCAGGACCCCCAAAGCACCCAGACCCCCAAGTGTCCACTCAGCCTGTTCGCAAACTCCTCAGCTACTCTCTCATCCCTGAGCTTGGCAACATCCAGCCTCGGCTGGGATGGTACCATTCTCCAGGATTTAAGGTGCAGCTTTAGAGTTGCTACAACAAGCCTGTGGTCAGTATTGAGGAACTGAGCACTCCGGTAGACCCTGCAGTTCTGGATCATCCTCCAACGACCGTCAATGAGGACATGGTCAATCTCCTTTGCCACACCGCCAGCGTTGGAATACCAAGTCCAGCGATGAGCTTGTGGGTGCTGAAACCATGAACCAGCCACCCTAAGTCCATGAGTAGGGTAAGAATACTGGTTCTGGCTCACTTTTCCCCATGTAAATGAATGGGGGATTTTCAGCCATGAAATTTTTCTTTTTTTTCCCCTAAAAAAATAAATCCCCTTTTTAGCCCAAGGTATATTTATTTGTCTCCCCTTTTAACCTGGAGCCTGGTGTTGGCTTAGTGGTTAGGGTGGTGGCTTGGGATCCCAGGGTCCTGAGTTCAAATCCTGTTGGCTGCTGAATTAACACCAGGGGGTTGACTCAGCCTGCCATCCTTCCGAGCTCGGCAAAATGAGTGCCAGTGTACTGGTCCCGGTGTATGCCCCGGTTAGAATAGGTGTACCATATCCCTGTGTGTCGTAAGAGGCGACCAGGGTTGGTGTCAGGAAGGGCATCCGGCCATAAAACATTGCCTCAAGAAAAAGCCAAACCCCTGCACAGCAGGGAAAAATGGCTGTAAAAACGGTCATTTTTTTATTTCCCCTTTTAACCTAGGGGCTCTCTATTCAAATAGCCCATACAACAAGATAAAGATTTGTTAAAGGTGATTCTAAAGAAATATCTGAAACGCCTAAGCCCCGGGGCACTCTTTATCAAATAACCCATACAACAAGATAAAGATTTGTTAAAGGTGATTCGAAAGAAATATCTGAAACGTCTAAGCCTCGGGGCACTCTTTATCAAATAACCAATGCATATTGTTTAGCTCACTCATTGAACCTATAAACATTTGTTCATTCTCAAATTCCTTCAATAGTTTAATTTTCTTTGCACAATAATCCCCATCTAAAATATTGAAAAACAAAACATTTGAATCTTTATATTTTTTAAGATACCCCTTTTGTGCCATTACGAAATGATAAACTTCTCTTAATGATCTCATCTGGCCACCGCCCGAGTTGCAAATCATTTTTGTACATAAACCATGCCAGAAAAAAGTTTTGTTTCAAATGTTTTCAGTTCATGCCGTGAAAATGAGGAAGTGTTTTTTGACACGGCCGTGCTGTGTGAATGAGGAAGTGGTTTTGGACTGTCATGCTGTGAAAAAATAGGAACTATTCTGTGAGACAAGGTCTCGTGTTTATATTTTATCTCAGAACACGAACTGAAAACATTTGAATCAAAACTTTTATGGCGTGGTTTATGTCCAAAAATTATTTGCAACTCGGGCGGTGGCCAGATGAGATCATTAAGAGAAGCTTGTCATTTCCTGTGCCCACACCCAATGATTAAGCAATCTCCTCATCGTTGCTTTATAAGCGGTTCGCCAGACAAAGTTTCTGCCAGACGGGATTTTCATTTTTACAACTGAGGCATGGACGATATTTCTTCCGATGAAGCCAACAGCCCACTACAGAGTTGGTAAGTTTGTGTATGCTTTTCTCTTTGAACGATGAAGCAAATGATTATTAATTAAATCATGATAATTCTGATATATATATATATATATATATATATATATATATATTTTTTCCCTGACAGGGCATTGGAAGAAATTGAGTTTACATATCACGACGTGGTTCATGAAATTAATACTCTTATTGAAGAGATCAATGATTTTAGAAGAGAATTGAAAGACATTTACAATGAGTGGCATGAAGTCTTATCACGTCCTCTCATCTCGAAGGAATTAAACCAATGGTGAGACACGTGTGTGTGCCTCTCTCTCTGTCTGTCTTTCTACCTACCTCTCTCTGCTCTTATTGAAGAGGCCAATGATTTATAATGACTGGTCTCTGATCTCGAATGAATTAAACCAATGGTGAGGCACGTGTGTGTGTGTCTATGTGTGTGTGTCTATGTGTGTGTGTATGTGTGTGTGCGTGTGTGTGTGTGTGTGTGTGTTGCTTTCCCTGTCTGTCTCTTCATCTATACCCTTGACTTATTATTTTTTTTTTCAGCACTATCGCACAACATCAGCTGTTGAAGCAATCTTGTACAACACATGATTTTCTGGAGGTAAATATTTCTGAATTATTATTAATATCACTCGTACAACACATGATTTTCTGGAGGTAAATATTTCTGAATTATTATTAATATCACTCTCTCTTTAGAATGTCGCCTTATGTTGGTTGCATCATTAGTTTGGACGTGGTTTTGTCAGTACACTGGAATTCATTTTATTGACCTTGAAAGGATGACAGGCTCCTGGTGTGTTAATTCAGTGGTCAACGAGGCTTATTCATATTACCATGTAATTATCTTTATAGAACCTAATTATTATCCACTTTTTGTTTCAAAACAGAATATGGTGTCTGAGTTTCGAAATCACAAGACATCTGAAGAAGATTGCTGGGAAAGATTGTACATTCTCGCAAATGAATATTTAATATTTTCAATATTAATAAATTATATTTGTTTTGTTTACAATTACTTGATTCTGAATTACAAGAAAAGAATAAAAGAGATGTAAAGGGGGGGGGGTTGGGGGGAGGGGGTAGGTGCGCTCCCCCAATGACCCATCACCCCCTCATCCCATCCCTCCCTCCCCATGTGTGTGTGTGGGGAAGGGTGGGGGATGGGATGAGGGAGGTGGTGGGTCAAAGGTGGGGCGCACAGGGGGATGAGGGGGGTGGGGCTTGTGTGGGCGGGGCTTGTGTGGGCGGGGCTTCGGTGGGGGCTTGTGTGGGAGGGGCTTGTGTGGGAGGGGCTTGTGTGGGCGGGGTGTGTGTGTGGGTGGGGCTTGTGTGGGTGGGGCTTGTGTGGGCGGGGGTTTATGTGGGTGGAGCTTGTGTGGGAGGGGTTTATGTGTGTGGAGTTTTGTGTGGAGCTTGTGTAGGCAGGGCTTATGTGGGAGGGGTTTATGTGGGCAGGGTTTATATGGGCAGGGGTTTATGTGGGTGGAGCTTGTGTGGGAGGGGTGAATGTGGATGAGGCTTATGTGGATGAGGTTTGTGTGGATAAATGGATGGGTGGAGAGATGGGGGATGGGTGGATGAGTGGAGCTTGTGTGGATGGATGGATAATTTTTTAATTAAATAAACATGTTGTGTGTGTGGGGAACTAATTAACTAATCACTAATTATGTGAATATGATGAATATGGGTGGAGCTTGTGTGGGGTGTGTCTGTGTGGAGCTTGTGTGGAGTTTTTGTGTGGAGGTTGTGTGGAGCTTGTGTGGGGTTTGTGTGGGGTTTGTGTGGGCGGGGCTTCGGTGGGAGGGGCGTGTGTGAGCGGAGTCAAAAAGGGGCGGAGTCAAAAATTTCAATTTATTGGAGCTTGTGGGGGTGTGTGGTGGGGTTTGTGTGGGGTTTGTGTGGGCGGGGCTTGTGTGGGCGGGGGCTTGTGTGGGTGGAGCCAAAAAGGGGCGGAGTCAAAAATTTCAATTTATCTTTGTCTTTTGTAATTCCTGTGAATAAAATGAACCTAAAATCTCTTCCCTTCCAAATCATATATCTTATAAGTCCAAGGAACCGTATCTATTACATCAACAATTTTAAAAAGCTCGTTGGTCCATCTTTTCGTATAACCTTTTTCAAAATGAGATTTCCACCTATATATTCTTACGATATCACCAACTTTGAACTTAGGTTTTCTGACATTAATCTCTTTTTCATATTTTAATTTTGTAAATGTTTCTGATGGTTTCATATTTGTTGCCGTGTGAATCGTGTCATTATACTTATCCACAATATCCTGAATAAAAGATGACCATTGTTGTGAACCGAGTTGTGTGAATTTTTTATATAGTCTCTCTTTAAGGTACGATTAAAACGTTCAACAACAACTGCCTTCCCTTCATTAAAGGTACTGTATAATGTAATACTGTTATTTTTTAGAAAATTCATAAATGTCTTGTTATAAAACTCTCTACCCTCATCAGTCCACAATTTTTTAGGTTTTCTCTTACTTTTATTAAATATCTGTTGAAAAGCTAACATAAGAGTATTACCTGTTTTGTTTTTAAAGGGACAACCCACACATATCTACTCCTCAAATCAATAACGGTTAAAGCATACTTGTACCCCTTATCATTATTGAGTTCAATCAAATCAGCAGACCAGATATAATCTACTTCCTTGGAATAAACTTTCCTTCTCTGAAACTTTGTGAATATTGGTTTATGTAATTCATCAGCTAATTGCTCTTCAATCTTAATGACATCATTAGAGCTTACAAGTTTTTTGAATTTCCAAGTCCAAGTTTCAATTTAGCACTGATCATCTTCTTCACAATGAACCGATCAACTTTTTCTCTCAAGGTTGGATTTTGTATCAGAGACAAATTATACAACATTTCTCTATCGGCTTCATGCTTTTCTTCCAACGTTGTGGTATTCCCATAATCAATATCGTGTCTCATGCACACTTCATCAACTCTATTGATAGGCTTACTCCAGGATTTAGGATTGTCTGCCTCATCTAATCTTTTATCCAAGTTTGTGCCTGGACCACAGAAAGAATACCCTGGAAGATGTAATTCCCCTGGTATTCCAGTAGTTGTAAATTTACTTCCTGATAAAAACTTTTGTATATCTCCTCCTAGTTTGTGTTGGGAGATAAATTGATTTTTTTTGAACCACACACCGAACATATACCTTTTTGTATAACCCTGTTATTTTTACTTTTAATATATGAAATATTTTTAGTATTAGTTTTCTTTTTACATTTGAGACAATAACTCATTTATTTATGAGAAAAATTCCTGCAGAGTGCAAAAACCTTTTTAGTTTCCAACATGCACATTTGAATCTTAATTTTTAAAACATAAAGAATCCTTAGAAATGCCTTCACTCTCTCCCCCATTTATTTAAGAAAAAAAAAAAATGAAAAACTTGAATTAAAATACATGTCTTCTCGATGTCAATAGTCTTGTCGAAAGTATTGTAAATAGACTTATCAATTCTTTGTTTTCCTCCTCGGTGGGTTGAGTTATTTTCTGTAATACCCCTATTCTTTTTTGAATCTCACTGGTTTTCATATTTTGATATTTATTCATCCACTCTCTTTCCTCCCTCTCCTCCCTCTCTCTCTTCTCTCTTTCCTCCCTCTCTCTCTTCTCCCTTTCATCCCTCTCTCTCTTCTCTCTTTCCTCCTTCTCTTTCTTCTCCCTCTCCTCCTTCTCTCTCTTCTCCTTTTCCTCCTCTTCCCTCTCTTCTTCAACTCCTTCCTCATCCCTTACTATCCTTGAATCGCTTACACCCCATAGAATATTATACATATATTCATCAGGATTTCTTGTTATTCCTGTATCCAAAATAATTCTTTTTACAACAGGAAACCAATAAAATTTCTTTTGAATTTCTAAAAGAGCCTTACCTTTTCTTAACTTTATAATTTTTTCATTATTTAACATTCTAATTAAATCTAAAGTTGTCGGTTTATCAACATCAGCATAATGCCAATCTTTGATTGAAAATACCTCATTCTTATGTTGTAGAACATATTTATTAAAATACCGAATACCCTTTTCTTGAAGGTATGCTTGAACACAGAAATGATAATTTTCTTGAAGCCTTCTTGCTGTCATTTATGTATTAGAAATATATGTTAGAATAATATTATGGCACGAAACACCTCCCCATCTTCCCATAGTTAAATCATTTTGTATTTCCTTACTTATTATATATAATCCTGTTTTTTCTGTTTTCATGAGATAAACAAGGGCAAAACCATTATTATATTTACCCTTATTAAATTCTTTTATTTGTTGTTTACTAATCGTAGCCCCACAAAACTCATTCTCGATACCAAGTGGATAATATTCTTCCTTACGAGACTGATTTAATTGTTCCAGGTCTTCGAGGTTAATTTTAAATGACCAATTATACCCTAAATCATTCATATCATACCCCCATTGTTCTATTCTCATACAAACGATACGCCCTTCTTTATAAAAATTTATTTTAATTCGAACTGTGAATTCTGTATGACCTGGAGATAATATCAACACTTCTGTATCTTTGGAATACACAGCCGTTTTATTTAAGTATATATATTGTGATAAATCACTTAATCTCACCAAGTCATTCGCTTCAGTTGGGGTTGGATAATTTTTTAATTTATAAGCATTTTTCATGTTAATATTTTTGGTTATATTATATTTATGTCGTTCAGCCTGTGCCTTTGTGTAATAATTTGATAAATCAATATCCAGTTCTTGAGATACACCAAAGATAGAACCATCTTTACCAACATAAGTCATTTATATTAGATTAAAAATAATATCATAAATTTTTTTATTTTTGTTGAGTTGAAATAACACATATAGGCATAATTGACCACAACACTTGGAATTTAATTCTTGGACTTGAAATGTTTGATAAACACCATTCTGTAAGAATTTTATGACTTCAACAGGTGGCGGAAGACCAAAACTATCAAAATAATATTTGTCTTGACTATTAAAAATACAAACCCAATGAGAACCGTTCCCATTATTATCTTCTAAGTTCATAATAATATTCTTTGTATGTTTTGGCACATTTGTTAATTCATCTCTCATACAAATAACCACATTATGAATTTTTAATTTCTTACAATATTTGACAAGTTGTAAATTTGATGTTGTATTCTTTCCAAATTCTTTCAACCACTCATCAATGCTCATTTATTTATTAGAAAGATATAATCCATTACCTCTTTTCGTTAATTTTACACCTGCTTGTGCTATAGAAGAAAGCATATCTCCAACTAACAATCTCGCTTTATCAGGCAGACCTTCAAGTTTTTCAGCAAAATCTACAATTACACCACTTCCACTAATTTGTTTCTCCAACTCTTTGTTATGTCTTTCCAATTCTTTTTGAGCCTGGAGTTGAGCCTTCCTTTCGTTGGCAGTTTTCACCGCTGTTGAAATACCACCCGTCAATGCTCCAACCGCACTTAAACCAGCAAATAAAGGAATTAGAAATGGGAGAAATCCTCCACTCGTCTCTCTTATTGAATATTTTTCAACATTGGTTTTGTCATTTTAATTTTAAGTGAGCCAGTGTCATTCAAGATTTTAACCTGTTCTCTTGTGAGAAAAACATCAATTCTTACTGCTCCTTTTCTCTGAATTGTATTAACGTTAATCGTACAAGGCTTTTGATTTTGAACACAAGATGATAGTTTATGAAGATTGATTTGATTAACATATACCCCAGTTGGTACTTTGCCACTCATTTATTTAACAAAAAATTATGTGAGACTAATCATCACACCATTATCTGTATTAATCTGCAATTCTGTTTCTTCCAAAAGCAAACAATATGTATCAACTTCTTCACTCTCTCCTCTTTCAATGTATAGGGAAGTATCCACTCGATTAGACTTTATAGTTTCCTTTTGAGCGCTCAGGTCAAACGCATAGATTGTATACAAACTTTTAAATGCTGTCATATCCAAAATAGGTTCTTTATTTCCATTACTTTCACACACCTTTTGGTAAGACTTGTATGCTTCAGCAAAATCATTTTTTTCCCAATTAATTTCCAATCTATCTCGTGGGTAAAATGTTCCATCTAGAGAAACGCGAAGTTGTTTCACCTTAGCATTATCACTCAATGCATTATTCTTATCAGTCGCAGTATCACCATCTGGCTTTTTAAAAATTATCCACAGATATCGTGGCTTTCCTTCCAGAACACCCAAATTCCACGTGTAAGTAGTTTGATTGAGTTTAACGTGTTGACATCTTCTTTTGAGGTATGATACACTGAGTGGTTTCTTTGAGTTAAGTCTTCGATTCAACATCTCTTCTGTTTTAAGATTAGGAGTATATTCACTGATATACCAACTCATCTCCTCAATTACAAATTTATTCTGTTCACCAAAAGCACTACCAACACCAAAAAGCAATCGATTTTCATTATCATTCCTCTGTAGTTGAAATCTAATTTTAAGACCATACAGAACTTTATCATGATCACAAAATCCAAATATACCTTTAAGAGGAACTGCCACAGTAAAACTATTTTCTGCTTTTGTATCATCATTATACATTCCTTTCCTTTGAGTATATCCAGGGTCTGTGTTTGTTCCCGTTGACATATCAGGAATAAAACCTTCGGCAGACCCCTTTCCCATTCTATCACTGAATGTATAGAGTGTAAATTTTATCATTTCAGATACAGCAGAGACATAATCAACCGCTTCAACTTCTTGTGTCCCAATATACAAACGCACACTATCAAACATTTTCCAGAAGAAATCATTTACAAGTGTAGCGTTTGTATTATTCCCAGCTTTAGTGAATTTAAATTTACACAACAAGAAACTTTCGGAGAGATTCAAATAGGTTTGTTGATTATTTATTTCAAAACTTTTTGTACCATTCGTATTCCAGTCTGTTCCAGTTATTGCATTTACCTTGAAGTAATCTTCTTTTTTAGTGGAGTTTGAGATGATAATAGTATCATCCAAATCATAGATACTATCAATTGCTTCCATACTTGTATTTATTTAGGAAAAAGATGTTAAAACTTTTGAAACCCTGATCCAAGTATTTGAATTATTTTCTGTCGTTCTTGGGGGACAACTGAGTTTTGCCTTTCTTAATTTCTTTTATTGCTTGTAATTTATGAGATTCCTTCTGAGCATCTTTTATACTCTTTACGGCACCTGCTACATTTCCCACAGCAGAAGCAGTTGAACCAATTAGATCTTTATGTTTAAGAATAGTTGAACCAATACCCATGAGAGTATCAATTATCCCATCTCCTCTAAATTGATGTCCAACACCCCTTTGTCTCTTAGGTTTATAGTATCCTCTACCAAGATACATACCTTCACCCTTGTAGTATGGGGAAAGGAACATCCCATCCCCTGTAATTATTTTATATTTTCCCAACTCGTGTTTCCTCACAATAACCATCGTATTTATTTATTGGAAAACTTCACGTAGGTGAATTCTGATGGATATAACTTCTCCATTAAAAGAAATCACACGATTATCTTGGTCGGTTATCCTAAAATTTACTCTGTGTATGGTTTTTCCTGACACAGGTAGATAAACCAAATTTTTGGGTTCCATATTGAATTTATAACCAATTGGGGTTGAGTATGCGCTGAATGAAAATATTGTATTTGTTTTTTCCCATCATTATAAGCACCATCAATCAAATCACAGTGAATTAACACCGAATTTATTCCTGAGGATATTTGAATGACATTATCACTGTAAAACGTCCCATTAGTTTCAATCTTTTTTGAGGAGAAACCCAATAACTCTCTAAATGAATTATCAATTGTGAAATCAACCTTGTAGTTATTTTTAACTTTAATCGTTGATTTTGAAGTATGTTTTGAATGTTTATAACAATATTTTTTGGTTCATCACCCTGTTCTTTCATAAGACGAGCAATTTCGGAAGATATTTGAGAAATCTCGTATGCTCCGGTGAGACTGTTATCGCTTTTGTATCCACTTCCCGGATTATAACTAAACTTGTCATTTTTCTCTGTTATATTAAATAAGGTATTATAAGTTTCCATGGACAATAAAGATGCCTCATATTCTTTTGTTGTGTCAAGTTGTAGTGGGTATGGGAATGAAGATGTGTGGTCGCTTGTTGTGAAATTGAAACTAAGGATTGTGCTTCTCATCTTATTTAATATGAGATAAAATGTCTTTATATTGAGATTTATTAATTATTTTCATGTTCATCAACTGGTCTAAAATGGCTGATGCTTCATTAAAACAATTGTTATTTCCAGCCTTCTTACTGCCTAACAACAATAACAGTCTATTAACTAATTGCGATGGGTCATTTGGAAGAAAACTAACACCTGAACCAAGGATACTTAAAGCCTGAATAATGTGTTTCTCCTTCTCATTCTTCCTACTTTTACCAGAAAGAATAACCTTATAATTTAGAGTGTTCAGCAGATCAATATATACTCTATCATCATTATTTTCCATACCAATGGTTTATCAATATACTTTGATTCATCCCTCACAGTTGAACCTTGTCTTCCATCTTTTGTGAGAAGAAACATTAATCTCGGAGTTAGTTTAACAGGGGGTTGAGCAGAACCCAAGAACCTTAATTCATCATTAAATATCAATACCTTTTCTTGAACAAGATGAAATATTGCTGATTGTTCTGTTGGAATGAGTCCTGCTTTGGTTTTTGAATCCGCTGAATATTCATTGTTTTGAAGAGCATTCACAATATAATCAGGGGGTCGATTAATCTCTTCCAGTTGTTGAAATAATTCTTCATCATGATATTCTAATTCTCCAATATGCTCTAATTCTTCCTCCGTCATTTGACTGAAATCTTTTAACATTTGAAGTTTTTTAGGAGTATATTCTACTGTGGGAACTGTGGAAACATCTTTCATTTTTTCTTGGGAAGTTTTTAAAAGTGGTTTACAAAATTTCTCTTGTTTTCTTTCAAATGCTTCTTCGCCCGTTAGTTTCTGTCTGCGTTTCTTCTTTATGTCTTCCTGCTGTTTTACAACTTTTGAAACCAACTCTTGATGTTCCCTAAATCTTCTTGCTCTTTCTTTCGCATCCATTTATTTATTGAAAAATATCATTTAATATCTCATCTTGTTTCACAACAATATATTTATATTTTTCAGTCGTGTGTTTCATGTAATCCCCAAATTCCTTTTTACTACATAATGTAGAACAATTGTCTCTCCAAAAATTGTTTATATCTATTGAATTTAACTTGAATAAAATAAAAGTATTAGCATTGTTTCTGATGGAACGACGAGGAAGCTGAAAGTACGATTGACTCAGATAAATACAATTACAAGAAGAATGTCTCCCTCTTGTGTAGTCGCTGTCCATTACCGTTTGGTTTCTCTCATTAACACAATCATCAAAGATAACGAGGTTCTTTTTGGATTTATCCAAATCTTGGGGAGACGGTATATCATCCGTTTTATCACTCAGAATACAAGTTATCGGTTTTGATTTCTTTTTACATCTCTGTGTATCACAAAATAGTTGTATTATATCTTCAATGTTAAAATCATTTAGGTTTTTTTGAAGTTTAAATAAACCGATTATATCTTCTTTTTGAAGACCAGCATTAAAACCTTGTGAGAGTAGTTGATACTCTGGTTGAAAACTCGACTTTGTGAAAATTATTAAATTATCATAATCTAAAAAGTTGGGAGTGAGGAGCATCTTTAAAAGTAAGCAGGTTTTTCCACATCCACTTGAACCAACTATGAGGCATCTTAATGAATTTGGGAGATTTTTATGGTTGTCAAATTTTATCTTATTTTCCCAAATAGGTAAAAAATCATTCATTTATATATTTGGAAAACAGGTTATTTAATTTATTATTGGCTTTTTTCGAAATTCTATATTTTATCCTAAGTTCAGGTTTAATTTCAAGATAATCCATTATTTTATTTATGCAATATCTTGTGTTGATATTTCCCTGAAAATCACATCCATGAATAAGATATAACAACAATCCTTTGAACATTTCTCTAATACGTTCAGTTTCTTCCCTTGTAAGGAAAGGTGTGTTCTCACCCTCGTACTTTACATTCATTTCTCGAATCAATCTTGTAAAGTAATTCATTTTTGGTGTAAATCTAAAAGAATTATTTTCCTTTTTATATTTTTGATTATCATTAATTAGAAGATAATCACAGAATATACATTGTTTATAGGCTTTTGACTCTGTGTTTAATCCCCGTCTTTCACACGCAGGACAATTCTCAAATTTGTCATATGGAGAATCATGGAATTCAAGAGGCTCAAAATCGAGTAAACTATTCATATTTATAAAGTAAAACTTTACTCAAACTGAAATTCATCTTCGATATCATCTTCGATACTTTCAGAATCATCTATACTTTCATAACTATCATTTGAACACAAACTCTCGGTGCCATAACTATCGTTTGAATGCAAACTCTCGGTATCATAATCACTCTCATAATCTTCAAAATCTTCAGTTGAATATTGGCTCATTTAATTAGTAGAAAAAACATTACCATCGATATCGATATACATTTTTTCATTAACAGATTCAACTGCTACATTTTTTATATTAAAGGTAATTTTAAAATGATCCTTAACTACAATTGAACGAAATGTCATTTCACCTGATATATTAACATCCTTTATTTCATCAGGATTTATATCTTTAGGGTTGTTGAAAAAAATACAAATTTCTCCTTGCATATTACAGATGGTCTTATCTTTTCTTTCTAAAGCTTCATCCATAAGGTTTTTATTTTTTGATACCTTTTCTTGTTTCATTGCTTTTTCTAGTTTTGAATATATTGCCAGAAGGAGAGGAGAAACTTTTGTTAGAGATACCTTAATTGATGTTCTTCCAGGTATACTAAAAGCCCTTCCACTGAAGTAAATTGAAGAACTCATCATATCCACCATAATTGTTTTTATCCAATAGTTGTTATATTTATCTTTGTTCAATTTTACATCCTTGACATATTTCTCAGCATCTTTAACAAATGAAGAGATTGATTGAAACTTGTCTTTTGTGTCTTGAAACATTGTATTTATTAAGTGAAAAAGTTGGAGGATAAAATGGTTTTAAGCACAGATTCACCTGTAAAATAAACGAAATTTTCATCAAGAAAATTTTAGTTTAAGCACAGATTCACCTGTAAAATAAACGAAATTTTCATCAAGAAAATTTTAGTTTAAGCACAGATTCACCTGTAAAATAAACGAAATTTTCACCAAGAAAATTTTAGTTTAAGCACAGATTCACCTGGAAAATAAACGAAATTTTCATCAAGAAAATTTTAGTTTAAGCACAGACACACCTGTAAAATAAACGAAATTTTCATCAAGGAAATTTAAGTTTAAGCAAAGTTTTATTATATAAATATGGTGAATACAACATACTGCGATGTTTGTAATCACGAATATAAACATTATAGAAAACACCTCCGAACCAACAAACACACATTTAATCTATTTCACAAAATATCCCCTCTTGAGTTGGAAAGAAAACATTGTGATACCTGCTCAAAGGATGTTTTGAAGAGTAGTTATAATAGGCATCTTCAATCACAAAAACACAAGAAAAATGAGTTTAAAGTAAAGGGAGACTATTATATTGAAAACACTGATGGGGCATTTAAAGGGCATATAAAAATAAGGATTTTTCAATTTGGAGAACCCGGTCCATCATCAATAGTTGAATCAATTGAAATAGTGAAACCTGATGTTGAAAAATTTATTAAAAAGACGTTAAAAGAAATGAAAACTTTAAAGTTTTATATGGGAGTGAAAATGAATATGAAAAGACAAGATGAAGAACAAACTCCTTATATGAGGACAGATCTTCATTTTATAACATCATTTCAAGATTTTTTGAATAGTGGGGTTTATGAAGAACTATCAAGACAAGAGGAGGATGTTGATAATACAGTGGTAGGAAGTGGATTCAATATTAAAAAATCATCTTTTTAGATATACACATTCTAAAATCAAACCCTCTTAAAGCTTCTTCTTATATTGAATTACCAAAAGAAATAAAACGAAAGAAGGCAGTTGTTAATATTAAGAATAATGATAATAAATGTTTTCTCTGGTCTGTTCTTGCTCACTTACATCCACCAAAATGTAATTCAGAAAGAGTAAAACAATATATGAAATATGAGAATACCTTGGACATTAAAGATTTTAATTTCCCAATGCCACTAACAGATATTCCTAAATTTGAGAAAAAGAATAATCTTTCTATTAATGTATATGGATTAACGGATACAAACAAAGTTCAAATATTAAAAATTTCAAACAACTATAAAAATGAAGAAACACACATTGATCTTTTATATTTTAGTGTTGGAAAGAATTCACATTACACATACATCAATAATTTATCAAGATTAATCTCTTCTCAGGTATTCAGAACAGCAAACAAAATATATCCTTGTAAGCGATGTCTTAATTCATTTCATACAAAAGAACGATTAGAACAACATTCAAAATATTGTAGTAATCATAAATCGGCTGTAATTACAATGCCTAAACCTGGTGAAAAGATTTCTTTTGAAGATTATAATAAATCTATCATGCACCCATTTGTGATATACGCTGATTTTGAATGTATCCTTAAAAAGATAAATACTGCTTCTCCTAATCCAAAAGAACCATATACAAATAAATATCAAAAACATATTCCTTGTGGTTTCTGTTATTATATCAAATCATCTGTTGGAGAAAAGTATAATAAACTTGAACAGTATAGTGGAAAAAATGCTTCACAAGAGTTTGTAAAACGATTAGAAAAGGATTGTATAAGACTAACTAAATTAATGAAAGAAACAAATGAACCGATGAAATTAACCATAGAAGAAAAATTAGAATTTAGAAAGAACAATATCTGTCATATTTGTGAGGAGGAAATTGAGGAGTCTAAAGTTAGGGATCATTGTCATCTTACTGGTAAATATAGAGGTCCCGCTCATTCCTGTTGTAATCTTAATTATAAATTACCTTCTTTTATTCCAGTCTTTCTTCACAACAGCGCCAACTATGATACACATCTATTTATAAATGAACTTTCAAAAACACCAGGGAATATTTCTGCCATAACAAACACAAGTCAAAAGTATATTTCATTTACAAAAATGATATTCACAAAACCTATAACTCGTATAAGGTTTCTTGATTCTTACAAGTTTATGGGAACACCACTAGCCAACCTCGCATCAAATCTAAGCTCCACGGGCTCTTTTCCAAATCTTAATTCATTCTTTCCAAAAGAGGAAATTCTAACTAAAGAGGAAATTCAGATTAAAGAGAGAATTCAAAGTAAAGAGGAAATTCTAATTAATGAGGAAATGAATGAAGAAATTCTTACTGAAGATGAAATTCTAATTATACAGAAAATTCGAACAAAGAATGAAATTCTAACTAAAGAGGAAATTCTGATTATAGATGAAATTCTGATTAAAGAGGGAATTCTAACTAGAGAGGAAATTGAAACAAGGAATGAAATTCAAAGTAAAGAGAAAATTCTTACAAGTAAGGGAATTTATCCTTATGGTTATATGGATTCATTTATGAGATTTAAAGAAACACAACTTCCTTCAAAAGAAAGTTTCTATAATAACCTTTATGAAGAAGAGATAAGTGATAAGGAATATAAACACGCACAAGAAATTTGGAAATTATTTAAGATAAAGAACCTTGGAGAATATCATGATTTGTATCTAAAAACAGATGTTTTATTGTTAGCTGATGTGTTTGAAGCTTTTAGATCACTCTGTCATAATAAAAATTGTTATGGATTAGATCCTGCCCACTATTTCACAGCTCCTGGTTTAGCTTGGAGTGCAATGTTGAAAATGATAAAACAAGATATAGATTTAGTCAGTGATGTAGATATGCTTTTGATGATTGAGAAGTCTAAGAGAGGTGGAATATCACAAGTATGTTCAAAAAGATATGCTAAAGCAAATAATAAATATCTTCCAAATTATGAGAGTGAAAAAGATAGTAATTATTTGATGTACTTTGATGCTAATAATTTGTATGGATGGGCAATGTCTCAATCTCTGCCTTATGGTAAATTAGAGTGGGTGGAAGAAAAGGATTATGAAAAGGCTTTGATGAATATTGTTATTTCTTCTCAAGAGAAATTGAATGACAAAGAAGAAGGTTATTATTTTGAAGTTGATTTGAAGTACCCGAGTGATCTTCATAATAAGCATAAAGACCTTCCTTTTGCATGTGAGAAAGAAACCCCAAAGAAAGAATGGTTCAGTGATTATCATAAAAGTTTTAATATTAAAGGCAAATCAACAGAAAAGTTATTAACAACATTCTATGATAAAGAGGGATATGCTTTGCATCAAAGGAACTTGAGACAATATTTATCTGCTGGGTTGAGAGTAGCTAAAATTCATAGAGTTTTAAAATTTAAACAAAGTCCTTGGATGAAAAAGTATATTAAATTCAATACAGATATGAGAACAAATACAAAAGTAAAATTTGAAGGGGAATTCTATAAATTGATGAATAATGCTGTCTTTGGAAAGACAATGGAGAATGTTAGAAACAGGCAAAACATTAGATTTGCAACATCTTGGAAAGAAGCTTCTAGATTGATAAATAAACCAAGTTTTGAGAGAGAAGAGGTTTTTTCAGAGAACTTTTCTGCGATTCATATGAAAAAGGAAAGTATTGTCATGGATAAACCAATTTATATTGGAACAGCAGTTCTTGATTTATCAAAGATATTGATGTATGATTATTTGTATAATGATTTAAAGAAAGAGTATGGTGAAAATGCTTCATTGTTGTATATGGACACCGATAGTTTTATTCTAGATATAAAAACTGACGATGTTTATAAGGATATGAAGAAAAACATTGGAGTATATGATACAAGTAATTTTAGTAAGAAGAGTGAGTTATTTTCAAAAAGAATGAAAAGGTTATTGGCAAGTTTAAGGATGAGTTGGGTGGAAAAGTAATGAGTGAGTTTATTGGATTGAGAGCAAAGGCATATGCTTATAAGTATGGT
>NC_140966.1:40970334-41057834 GCF_056783735.1 Eptatretus burgeri | reverse complement strand
ACAGCGAGCAGCCTAATCCCTCTCTGCAGACCTTCACAGAATCATGAGCTGCTCCAACACTTAGAATGTCATTCAAACCTGGCAAACCTCCCTCTCACTCTCTGAAAGGACTGTGTGGCAAATCATCCTATCCACTTCCTTAATAAATCTGTTGAAGAAGATGAGTCCCTTAATCTCTTCAGCTTCACCATCAACGACAATCGCTCTTGAACAATTCATCTCAGAGTTGGGCTCCAAAGTCAGCCACCGTCATGCAACGTCCTTCCTTGGCAAATATAAACTTCTGAAAATCTATAAAGCCTTCATCTGCAGCTCGATGAAGTACTGCTCTCTTCTTTGGACTGAAGCCCCATGCCACAACTTTCATGTATTGATGCTGCGGAGACCAAGGTCCAGACAATCATTGGCATCTCCTGTGATGAAGTGGAACCAGAAGTGTAGCCTCGACGAGTCTCGACAGTGTATACAAAAAACAAACAAACAAAAAACGTGCAGAGTAAAACGAGTGTACATTTACATACGTGCGATATCTAATAAATAAAGAAGATATAAGCACACATGATGTTGGCCGAGGCTTCAGGCTTTGGCACGCTCACGAGGCTGTACCCTCAAAATGAAAGGTCCCAGAAGATAAAGAAAATGGGGAAACATTTGTACACGTCGGGTTTTAAAATAACGCTTTTTCTTGCAACAAAACATTGTTTTCCAGTCTCTGAATATTTTGAATAAAATAACTCCAACCCGTCATTTTTGACGGGCTTTTATACGAGTAAATATAGAATAGGCAAAAGGGAAGACGTCCTTAAAAAAAAAAAACTGCCGCTGTTAATTACCCAAATCAAAGGGGCTCAAGGGTCATTGTGGTCTACATCTGGGCCATAATTTGCCATTTTGGGAGTAGTACTGAATTGAGGATTTCAATAAATAGTCTCTTCTTGAATTAATGACTAGTTAATGCAATGATCTATCGGAAAAGACTTCCTCTGTCTGTGGTCAAACCTACAATTAGACTTTCCCTACAATGATGTAAAACTCATGGACGAGCTTACATGTGCAGCACATGCACATCAGAAGACGTCAGTTTACATTGAGATAAATTACAAGGACTTTAGGAAACAATGGACAAAGCAACAGTAAATGCGATTTGAAACTGAGACGCCACAATCACGAGGAAAGTGATCAGATGAAAGCCCCAAACAGAATAAAGGGGAGTTGGTGCCAGCACATGGTGTTTTTCTTCTTCTTCTTTCTTCTATAAGTTACTGCGACATGTCAAGTCCAACGATTAATCGTTGACCAACTTGGTTGCCCCTGTGCAGTACCATCGGCATCAAAAGGACAATTCAATAGCTTCCATTATACCACACCCTTCCTAGATAGGTCATTAATGACTTACAGGAATTATTAAAAAAAATAATCAATAACCACCAAGATTACCTGTGAACATCTTGACGAAGTCTTCACTACTGAGAAACATGTGCACATCTGGACTACTCGGTGCAGAGCCACAACCAGTGCTTCCTGCACCGTTCTTGAGGTCGAGGAACCAGGTTCCAGGATGCGACCCTAACAACAATAATCATCACCACCATTATTCATCATCATTGTCAACATACCATTGTGAAACAAATACACTGGTTCAAAACTATCACCTGTGAGCTCAAACTGGTAAAGTCCTCTCGTGTTTTGCACGGCTTCTTCTGTGACAAAGCTCTGGATAGCCTTGAAGGTCTTGGCAACTGGCTCAGATGATTCATCATCCACCTTCTGCTTCCCAGCATCTCCAGTCTCCTTTGTTTGTGTCGAACCTAAGGATTTGAAAAGCAAAGATGCTCATACATATAACAAAAGCCAACCTGTCTGGCGTTCCAATCTGAACACATGATGCTGGGATTTAATTTGAGCAGTGTGTTAATTTTTCCATGGTCTACAAACGGTCAGATTTTCCATAGCCACCAATCCATGTTCCCAGATGCGTTCTATAGCATTCATGTAAAAACTGTGGTGTCCAGAGAAGAAGCTGGAGCGCATGAGTTTGGAGGCACGGCATGTGGCACCATATTTCTGCACTAAATGTATCGCTGGATTACAAGCTCGGCATTTCACAGTATGGAAGCGCACCAAGCTGTCACACAGAATTATCAATGATTCTATGCCTTTGCGAGTTCAGGAGTAAAATGCCAAAGAGCATCCGAAGAGATACAAATATATTGCCATGTCTATGGGTACGTGCCGCACATGACATGGGTCCACAGGAATTTAGAATATCAGGAAACCCAAATAAGCAGCAACCATGTGGCTCGGAAGAAGACTCATGAAGGTAACCGAGCAGTTAAGAGGCGATCTTTATCTGAATTTGTTAAATCACCACAGTCGTTGCTGTGATGAGAAGTGAACAGACTCACAGAATTTAGCGTCAGCCATTCGAAAGCGCAAACTGACATTTATGGTTGCCAGATTAAACGCCAAAGGACAACGAGCTTAATCTAGTTTCCTTCCCTGTCTTTTGCCGAGATGATCACTAAATCTTATCACCCATGAAGCATACAAACAATGCGAAGGGGAGATTATAAATGATGATGGAACAGAGTGGGTGGATAAGGCCTTCCCTTTCTCCAGGCACCGTTGGCTTGTTTGTTTTTTTTGGATCTGACGTGCAGGCTTGGTGGTTCCCCCACACATGAAAGGCTCGAAGTGGGTGACTCGGGCGTCGCAGAATGACTCGGAATCTGAGCAACTTCGCTCCCTTTCAGATTCAGACTTTGGTTCTGCACCAGATTCTGACATTCCAAATGACATGCATGACATGCAGCAGTCTGTCGTCCCAGGCTGAACAGCATATTGAAGAATGTCTGCGGAATCTCGTGTGGAGTCAGGCAGCTAAAAATCTGGTGCAGAATGTCATATAGACTACTGGAGGAACCGGTGCAGAATGTTACACCGACTGCTGGAGGATCTGGTGCAGAATGTGAAACCGACTGCTGGAGGATCCGGTGCAGAATGTGAAACCGACTGCTGGAGGATCCGGTGCAGAATGTTACACCGAATGCTGTTGGGTCGGGTTCAGAATGTTACACAAACTGCTGGTAGATCCTGTGCAGAATGTTGTACATACTGCTTGAGGATCTGGTTCAGTATGTTCTGCTGCAGTACAACCCTGCTGGCTGTGCGTTCTCCAGCCACCATTCTTTCATCCCGAGTCCTCTCCCATTAGCTACCTTAATTTGTAGCCATTTTTCTTTGCTGATCACATAGCCTGATGTAGTGCAGGCCGAGCCTACCTCATGCTGGAATATCATTTACCACTGCCCAAAGCACATGAGTGAGTGTGTGATGTCTTTGGGAGAGACAGGTTTGCTATCGTGCAACTTCTTGTCATTATATGTTATTTCCATCCATCCATCGGGACCATACTTTGTGCAGAGCGTTGGTGCTGCCTAAGCAGTCTCCTTGGCTGTTGGACACAATCCTGGATGGGTCGCCACTCCGACACAGGATACCAGCATGCTGGCACTCATTTTGCCGACCTCAGAAGGATGACAGGCTGTCAACCCCACCTGGTATTAATTCAACATATGAGTGGTATTTGAACTCAGGGTCCGAGGATCCCAAGCCCACCACCCGAACCATGAAGCCAATACCAGGCATATATGTTATTTCCTTGTCCAATAAATTCTTCTTTTTTTTTTTTTGAAAGGAACATCCTGTACTTCACCCATTTTGTAACATGAACAATTGGGTACGGTTGAGGTCCCTGGAGAGTTCAATTATTGTAACTTTGATAAATGGTGAGGGAAAACAGGCCTGCAAAAAAAAAATAAAAGAAAGCTTTAGTTCAGCCATCCCGAGTTTCCCAGCATATGACTTTAAAAAATAATTTTCTTGCGAAACATTTGTCTCGATGCAATAAAAATTCTCATGGTTTTCTTCTTTCAAGAAAACTTTTTATTTTCAGGAAGAAAAAGTTTTTACCAAGAAAATTATTTTTGGCAGTGTGGCAGCAACCATCATGAGCGATTGCATTTCATTCGCAAGACTAGCTAGCATCCACAGGACATTGTGTATAAAACTCACGTGCAGGTAGAGACAAATTAGACCATCATACCTCCAATCTATACCTCATCAATTAAAAATTTTCATGCAATTTCCACATAATAATATAGTATTACTGAAAAAAAATATTTCATACAACTTTGACGTCCTGCCATTTCTTTGTTTTTTGACCTGTACGATTTTCCTTTTCAGAGTTTGGTGGTGTTATCATGGTATTTGTTCCCCGAGATTTCTCGCTCTGGAGCTCAACTACGCGATTGACAGTGAAGGAGAAGACAAAAGTGGTGGGTGGCTCTGTGCTACGAGGCAATCACATGTGGACACTCGCCAGAGATTCTGCCGGGAATACGACCTCAGAACACGTGATGGACCCACAAATCGTGCCATTCAACGTATTGTGAAACATTTTGAGCATAAGGATACAGTGCACAACCAGAGTAAGGGCAACAGTGGCAGGCCAGCATCAGTAACCAAGAGCCAAGCCAACAAAGATGTCGTGCGGGATTCTGCAGTGGACAGTCCTAAAAAGTCCACCAACTATTAGGCTCTCACGACCTCGAGCAGTGACTTACTGCAATAGCAATCAGTGATAGAAAATACCATGCCATAAGCTTTCAAGGAATGTTTGGTTCACATTGATGATGGTTTCTACTTCTGTATAAATATACATTTAAAGTTGCATCACTCTCTTTGAAACACCCTGTACTTGGGGATTTACGGTATTTCCTTGTGGGACTGGTTTCACTATTAGTAGATATGTTAAGTGACATTTGACTTCAAATCGTGATGCAAAGGTCCCCTTCGGCATGGAAGTTCCTCAGGGTCATAGAAACAAATTTATCCAAAGACACACGTCATATCTCAAAATCCAAGATGGCCGCCATCGACCATTTTGGAAAACATGGCCCAGTCATGAACAGTTTGTCATAGAAACTATTACGATACATGTTTTCTAACTAACTTGAGGTCACTGAACTCATTTGTGGTGACAATTTTGCTTTCTGATGGATTTAAAGGTCAAATCATAGACAAAAATACATAAATGTTACATTTTTTCTAAAATGTATGAGAAAAAAAATTGTGAGAATGAGACATGACTTAACATGTCTACTATATGATGGTTAGGTCAGACCCAACTCAGAAATGGTTTTCTCATGCTGAATTTAACTACACATGAGTTCGTCACATAATGTATCTATGTTATGTGACCTTTAATTTTAAATTTTTACTTTCAGATTCAAAGTGACTAATCCAAATGAGTTCCGATAACTGTGAAAGCACGCCTGCCACGATGGACTGGAGCCTATGTTTTATATGTCAATCAGACGAGACTCATAATCCAACTTCGGATCCCTCATCATCTGTTAAATTGAGAAACAATCATGAAAGACTTTTAGCCACTTACCGACAGGTTGTGAACAATATCCAGGAACTCAATGAATTAGGTGAGCTGCCTGATTTTGTATTCGTAGAGAATACTGGTGACAGTGATACTCAGAATATAGTGCAGCTGATGATGTCTAATTATGTAGTGTGGCACAAAGCTTGCAGGAATGCTGTCGCAATCAGAAAGTGCAGAGAGCCAGGAATAAGCATCAAGGACAAGCGCCATTTAGCCCGGTAAAAACTCGTGCAGCCAGGTCAGTCACACAGACATCACCCTCTACATCTTTGAGTGAACCAGTTGACACTCTGTGTCTCTTTTGTGATGAAGTGGGCAACAAGAAAGAGCTCAGAAAAGCTGCTACACTTGGCTTGGATAAAAAAAAAATCAATGACTGTGCTCAGCTGTTGGGCGACTGTTATCTAAACTGTCCACTGGTGACTTGATCGCTATCAATGCCATCTATCATCATGCGTGCCTGACTCAGCTGTATAGGAAAGTGGAGACGGTCGGATGTGACATCACTGATAGTCATAACATGCAGGTGATGCGAGCACATGTTCTCAATGAGTTACTTGACTTTATTGAAGATAACCATGGTTCAGGGGAGTCGTGAGCAATGGCTCATTTGACGACCCTTTATAACAAGCGTATTGCTGCTCTCGGCTTTCCCTACATCAAATGCAATACAACACGCCTTAGAGAGGACATTGAGCGAATGATTCCTGACATCAAGGCAGTAAAGATTAACCGTTCAAGGCAGTAAAGCTATAGTTGATATGAAAGACAATAGATCAACTGAAGTCTCCACCCTGCACAAAGCACCCAAGATCCTCCGTCGAGAATATCTTCAAATGCGGCAAGCTTTTACGGGTTCCTTCTCAACCTCATCTGAAGCTGAATCAATCCCAACCACTCTGCGTTCATTCCTGTACATGCTTCTTGATGGACCATCAATCGATCAGCCATCTCCTGGATCTAATCTAAGAAGTCGAAGGTTGCTCCATCAATTGGGCAGCAGATCATCTTCAACTCAGTTGCATGCAGATCCAAGAAACGTGACAGTGTTCCACGTCACAACAGAGATAGGGAAACACCAGCTTCGCTGTATACGCAAGAAGACTGCCTGGGCAGTGTGGCAGTCCATCCCTGAGCTCACGCTGCCTCTTGAGCAACTCTCATGCCCTAACCCCACCCTGGAAACGATCAATACTCACACATCTGTGCTCCAGAGATTTGTCTTGCTGCTATATGGTGTAACTAAGGAGAACATCACAACTGTGGATGCTGCTCGTCATTCCCTCTTCCTCCACCAAGGAAGAGACTTCGAGCACATGCCTCCAAGCAGCGATGCTCTGCATCAGCACCTTCTCAGAGTTGCACATCAGGTAATTAAATATACATCATTGGGGACATTAATCGTGCTCGAGATTGCTGAATTCATTTTTATTTCTTGAATCGCAAACATTTTATTAGCTATCTATACATTCTATCTAATCAGTAATTTATCTTGTTACTTCAGAGTGGACACATGTGGGGTAATACGCTTGTGAAAGCACCAGCTCCAGTATCTCTAACAGAATGGGGATGGCAGCAAGAAACACCAGATTCTGCGCCAACTCCAGTCTACACAACTCCCACCATTTCGCGGGACCTGGCAGAGCTTGCCATTTGCAAGTGCAAGACTGAATGTGAAGCTCCTTGTAAGTGCTGCGTGCAGAGACAGCGCTGTATGCTTCTCTGCAGATGTCAAGGTTCGTGTGCCCACACTGGCAGGATGTACCAGGATGAGAGAGAGGAGAAGAGGAAGAACGTGTAATTACGACATTGTGCGATGGATATAATCGAATTACCTCAAATTTTCTGTATGTGAAAAACAATAAAATGTTATAATTTGTATTATTTTTTGGATTTCACCTTTAAATGCATCTGAAATGCATAGCTGATGCCGGAAATGAATTCAGCGACCTCAATTTAGCTAGAAAACATGTCATAATAGTTTCTATGACAAACGGTTCAGGAGCTATGACTGGGCCATGTTTTCCAAAATGGTCGATGGTGGCCATCTTGGATTTTGAGATTATGACGTGTGTCTTTGGATAAATTTGTTTCTCTGACCCTAAGGAACTTCCATGCCAAAGGGGACATTTGCATCATGATTTGAAGTCAACACCCGATTTTGTGCACTTAACATGTCTACTATATGCTGATTATGTAAGTTTTGAACACAGCCACCATCGAATGGATCAAAATCTAAACTGAGTCTGAGGACTTCCCCAAATCATAACTATATACTAGCATACACAGTCTATATTAACAAGGTATCATAAAGTAATCAAGATACAGTTAAAGGTTGTTTGGGTCCATCATTCTTTTTCACATCTACATCTCAGCACTCCAATCTGTTACAAGTTTTGCCAAATAAGCAGCCTACTCCAGAAAGGACTTGAACGACACTCAGTAAAGTGCATACCTCTGCCAGGCTGAACAGTTTACGTTTTGTATCCCACTGAAAGGCCAGATCTGCATCCGGATCTTAACCAAAATCTAATCAGCTTGTTCTTGTCAACACACAACTCATCCACCAAGTTTGGCCATAATCCATCCACAACATTTTGAAATATCATGCTATATATCGTTTTGGTTCCATCACTCAATGGTGAAGAATCACTAAAAAAATTTTTTTTAACTTCTTGCATCTGGATCCGAATCTTCACCAAAATTAAATTACTTCCTCCTTGGCAAACACCCAACCTATCCACCAAATTTAGTCCAAATTCTTCCATAACTTTTTTTTTAGATATCATGCTATATACGTATCATTTTGGTCTTATCATTCAATAGTGAAGAATAAATTTTAAAAATTCTAATATCCGGATACTCACCAAAATTCAACCAATTTGTGATTGTCACGCACCCAACCTGTCCACCAAATTTCGTCCGAATCCGTTCATAACGTTTTGAGATATCCTTCTCACAGACAAACAAACAAACGGACAGAGGTTAAAACATAACCTCCATCCACCTTCGGTGATGAAGGTAAAAAATCTGCATCCCAAATGCATATAGGACAGCAGTGCTTTAAGAAAGCATGCTCCAGGATGTGGTCCTCCTTGCTGGAACTGCATCAGAATGGAAATTTTCAGTTTCGACTTTGCTGGAAATTGAACCATGAACCAGATTATAGAGGTAGAACTATCTATCCTGGCTCTTGGTGGAGCCAAAATAATTCCCCCAAAAAACCATCTCCATTATGCTGCTGACATTGGTACGTGGTACATGTTCACCAAGCATATATGCTTGGGATTTTTGCAAATTTATTTAAACTTCCATAAATCTATTGGCATTTTGTCATCCACTGCTCTATATGTAACATAATTACTTCGAGAAAGGAAGAAAGATTTATAATGCACAAACATTTACATTTCTTTTGCCGTACAAGAGCCATTGCATTTGAAAGTTTTCAGTGCTGTCAGCTGTTTACAGCCAAATGCGGTGCAATTAAAAGCCAGCTGATGGAACCTCAAGGCCATGGGCGAATGCTGCAAAATCGAGCTTTCAGCAACAGCAGCAATTCTAGTTTCTATTCTGCACAAAAATATCAAAATCATTGCTTGCTTGTTTTCACAGATATGAACCATATTCAGGCATGAAGCAGACAGGAACTACATCAAAAGCACAATAACCAACTCTTAGAACTGGATACTGTGAGAACTTTAATGTGTACAAATAATCATAAGCACATGGCACAGGCAGCTTAACAGTCTGATGTATTGAATTAGCATCCCATGTGTAGAATGTGATGGCAGTTTGGGGATTTGAGCAAATATAGTCATTCAGAAGCAGTCAGCATGCAACCAACTCCACAAGTGGAATGATACTGGTGGAAGAAAGGCAATTTTGAAAGAATTTGCTTTGTGAGCACCAATACGGTTTTGAATTTCAAAATCACAAGATTGTTCATTTAATTCCAAGATCTCTTGGAGGTTCGAGAATTTGTCATAATCATTGTTCCGGAGTGTTAGCAGGTTCTAGAATTCAACTTTAAGCCGATGCATCTTGGTCACAATGATGTAGCTGAGTTTTATCTCCAATGTCCATTCACTTCAAGAAAAAAGTTTATCTGCTGAATGGTCAGATAATGTATATTTAGGCTTCACACAAAAGGAAAAAAAAAAAAAAACAGAAAAGCATAACATTACTTAATCTCCAAGAAGAAATGATAACACACCAATAATGTTGTTTAAAATATTGGTAAGCCAACATTGCATAGACATGTCATGCACGTGGGACGGTAAATGCCACACATCAGACTATTAAGCTGCCTCTGCCATTTGCTTATGATTATTCAGACATTCAAGTTTTCATGGTATTCAGTTCCAAGAGTTGGAAATGCCACTTTTGCACATCACCACAAAGATGTGCAACATTTCACAAGGGATCATTTCAGGTAATGTTACTGTCATTGCATTCACTCAATGAGGAAATGAAATTTAAAAAAAAAACACTCAACATGCATTTGCATGAGTCTACATTCTGTTGAACAATATCCAAGTACCTTGCCCACTGGTGTCTCCGATCACAGCCAAATTCTGCATCCCTTCCACGTCATCCAAGAAGAAATCTGGAAGTAGTGGGTGCCCTGTGGGATAGGGATAGGAATATTGGTGACATCTTGATGCATCTGATGCTTACACATTGAGATTGCTGGATAAGTCTGTGAGCTTTAAGCATTTCTGTTTGTAGCATGTCTCAGACACTTCTTAATCACAAAGTTGATAGACTCAGAATGTAGGGATGGTATTGAAAAACGATGACGACAACCTTCGACGTCACAACGTCACCAGATATGCCTCCGCCTACGTTATTACGTCATAATGCATGTACCAAGTTCGATTTAAATCCATGAACCCAGATATAAAATATTAAATAATTCTCCCAGCCAGACCATGCAACCAATCAGGTTGAAATTTTAAACATATATTCCACATGTCTACTCAATCATAATTGCGACCTTTCACATCGATTGATGAAGCGGTTCAAGAGAAAGATTTTTTTAAAGAATTTCGTTCAAACTAATAAGTTTGCCAGACTGTGTGACCTATTAATTATTCCTGAACACCCTGGTATCCCCAAGGCTTGGGGAACATATTCGTGAAGTTTCCCCTTGATCTGTCAAGCCGTTCTGCAGAAGAAGATTTTAAAAAGTTTATTCTTCAAAAAAAATCATAGCTGCCAAGCCATGTGACCTATGACATCATAGGTGGAGAACTTTTGGTTCCTCATGGATCAGTGATCATACCTGTAAAGTTTCACCTCGATCTGTTCAGCCGTTATGGAGAAGAATATTTTTGAAGGTTTTATGCTAAAAAAAACATGGCTGCCAAACCATGTGACCGATGACATCATCATTCTTTTGCCAATTATAATTTAGCCGAAGATGACCCTCAAAATTTTTCATACTGATCGGATAAAGCATTTGACATATGACATCATGACATCACATGGAAGCCACGGATGACATCAAAAAAGAAAAAAAATCAATCTTGCTTCCCATGGGGAGTACTTCGCACGAGCCAAGTTTCAATTTTTGTAATGGAGCGGTTTCGGAGATACAGAGGTCCAAAGTTTTTCCTTTTTTCCAACATGGCTGCCATACGACGTGTCATATGATGTCATAGTTATCATAAAAACATTCCACATGAGTAGTCGCATCCCTGGTGAACATTGTGTGAAAATTTTAGGGTGAAAAAAAACTATGCTTCCCCCACTTCGATACAACCCTGCTTCGATCGGACACCTGACCAATGACGTCCTCTTTATCAAATCAAATTCAGAATGGGTGGCCGACCGATCACGTCTTTGGCATTTCAGGTTGATCGGATAGGGCTTTTTGTCCAACATGGCTCTGAAACCATGTGACCGATGATGTTGAAATTTTCAACCAATATTCCCCATTCCAAGTCGATCATATTGACAAAAATGATTTCTCTGAAACCACTGAGCCTTTTGATGTGAGACTTTGATGATTCACTACTGTTACTACAAATATTTTATTTAACAATGATCTCATCAGTCACATGATGTGGCAGCTACGTTGGTTTTAAAGAAATAATTAAACAATTATTTCTCTGAAAACATTTCATTTAACAATTACTCGACTTTGCAGTTATGATCCACTGCCCTTGCTGCATACAACTGACTTAAAAATGACGTCATCAGTTAAGTGATGTGGCAACCAGATTAGTTTCAAGGAAAATACTACAAAATTATATTTCAGAAACCGCTATTAGCAATCGATGCAAAACTTTGAAGTTGTGATTCACTGCCCTTGTCAATGTAACGCAACATGTTTCATATTGATGTGTTAAATGGTTTTGGAGAAATGGGTTTTTTTAAATAATTTTCGCTTTTCAACCTAATATGGCTGCCAAACCATGTGACCAATGGCATTGAAAATTTGGACTCTGCCCAAGATTTGGTCGAGGATCACGTGTGTGAAGTTTTGTTTTGATCGGATAAGGTTCGTTTTTCCATCCAAGATGGCTGCCACACCACGTGACCTATGACATCATTTCCACACTGTATGCAGGTATATGGTTTGATGATGCTTGGTAAATTTCACTTCGATCAGATAAGCGGTTCCAGAAAAAAAACATTATTTAATATTTCTCTTCAATGCAATATGGCCGCCAAACCATGTTACATCAATTATTCTTTATCATCCCAATATCCCCAAGTCATGGGTAAGATGGCTGTGAAGTTTCCCCTCAATATGTCCAGCTGTTCTGGAGAAGATGATTTTTGAAGGTTTGAGGGTAAACCCAAGATGGCTGCCAGACCATGTGACCTATAACAAAATAAGTTATTAAACTGTACTCAGCATGGGTAGTCGATCATTTATATGCAGTTTCACTTCGATCTGTAAAACGGTTCTGGAAAAGATTTCCCTTTTTTAACAATATGGCTGCCAAACCATGTGACGAATGACATCATAATGATTTTTTGTGTGTTGAAATGTTTCCCCGAGAATCCTCGATTAACCTCACAAATTTTCATACTGATCGAATGCAGAGTTCCACTTGTCGAATTTTGACCAGGATACCACTTCACCAATCACGCCATAATCAAATCACCCATTCCCTATGCAGAGTAGTTGCAAGATGCCAAGTTTCAATTTTTTTTCATCTTGTGGTTTAGGAGATACAGAGGTCCAAAGTTTTTTCTGTTTTTCTAACATGGCTGCCACCCCACATGACCTATGACATCATAATTAGCATTAAAATTTTTTGCATGATGAGTTGCATCAATGGCCAAAATTTCGCGTCAATCGGATAAGCGGTTGCAGAGAAAACAGAGAATATTCGCATGGACGTAAGTAGTACGTACAGACAGACAACCTGAAAACATAATACCACCGACGACATCATCACCAGAGGCATAAAAGTGCCCTTCCACTCTGTCCGCACCGTTCCCCGAAATACCCACTCTACTGGACTCGATAACCTTCTGATCTGAAAAGGCAGAAAAAGTTATATCAGGCATTGACCCTGCTTAGGTGATGGGGCCCAGATGGCAGCAGTGCCCATATTCTCAAATTCTGCCCTGCTGTTCTTGCTTCCTCTCAATCTGCCATCTTCAGTCTGCCCTTCAAATTTGCCCACTTCCCCTCTGCAAGAAGGTCACAAATATCACTCCTGCTGACAGGAAGGGTGCAAAACCAGACCCCTGCAATGATAGGCAAGTGAGCTTGCTTCCAATTATAAGTAAAATCATCATCACTGCTCCTGATGTCATCTTTCTTATTATATTTTCAAACAGTCTGATCTCTGACCATCTGTTTGGGTTCTGTCCTGGTTACTCAACTATGGACATGTTTCTACTCCTCTTTCAGCAATGGATGGAGGTCCTCAATCTCAAACGAGGGTATAAAACAGTCTCCCTAGAGATATCCCAGGCATTAAACAGTCTGGCATCCTGATTTGCTTGCCAAGCTCTCTGCCTGTTGCATAAAAGGCCACCTTAATTCCTGGATTTATGACTTCCTCCACTCACACAGTCAACGTGTTTTCATTAATGGATCCCTCCCCTTCCCTCTCCCAGTCGAGGCTACAATTCACCAAGGCAGTGCCCAGTCTAGTTACTCATCTCTACAAATTACCTTCCTGATGCTCTCTAAAACGCTCTATTCTTTTTTGCGGATGATTCGAAATTGGGTCATACAATACCCCCATCCCTTTATTAAGCAAACAGCAGCCGCATCTCTCCCTCTGCCGATCTGGAAATGATTTGACACTCGTTTGATAAATGGAACATACCCTTCAATCTTGTAAATTATCAAACTTACCCTATCACTCTGAAATGGAGAGGTGAGTTTGTTTGGCGATCATTCCATTCGTCATCCACTGGAAGAGGTTCAGTCTCTTGAACATCTTGGCCTCACCATCAGCCAGTATCGTTCCTAGGCTGAATGCATAACAAAACTGGCCTCCAAAGCCAGCTGAAGACTGAGCATCCTCCGTTGATCCAGGTCATTCATTGTAAAACCAGAGAGCAAGGCCATTATCTGTGGCTTAATGCAGTACTGCTCTTTGCTATGGGCTGGTGCTTCATCATAATATCCTTCTTGGATCTTGTAGAATCTAAAGCTCTCAAAAGGATTGGAATATCCCATAATGAAGTCGAAGCACAGGCTCTGTTGTTGTCACATCTCAGACAGGTGGATGGTCTCTCAGTTTTCTACCATCTATTCTCCAATACTGCCCTTTCTGCTCCCCGTCTTTTAACCCTTCCTATGTACTACAGGATGGACACGTTCTTCTAGTAACCCCCTCCTGGCAAATTTTAAAAACCAGGCTGACCGCACATCTCAACACTTTTATTCCTCACTTCTCCAGTCTACAGAACCACCTTCCATACATGCTGTTTTTATGTCTCTCGTTTGTTTTGCCCAATTGTTGACCCAATAGCCCACTGTCAATTTAACCTTACTCTTCCATTAGCCTCACTCTTATAGAAAAAAAGAAAAAAAGAAGCTTGAATGAAATTAAAATCTTGAAATTAAAGTTCCAATAAGAATTTCCTAAACATATTTTAGAGAGCCAAAAAGCTGCTCAAGCTTAGCAATGATCCGTGAAACTGACTGGCACATCAGTTTCAGAAACTACATAATAAAGGAGATGACATGAATGTGATCAAGGTTGAAATCTGCAAGAGTTTCAGCAAGAGGGTTTTCAGTGTCTGTCGGTTTCCCTCTTTCCTTGTTCTGATGAATGGTAAAGTCTGAAATGCTAACTCTTCTTTCATTCATGGCTGATAAACTACCATTTTAAAAAGGTTTGTGGTATTTGTTTTATTTGTTTTGATCAAGCAATAGCTTGTGTGCATTCAAGAAAAATCTGCAAAGTAATTTGCCAAATATATATATATATATATATATATATATATATATATATATATATATATATATATATATATATATATACATATATACATTAATTTTCCTGAAAGTATTTTATTAAAAAAAATTTGATTTGTACATGCGAAACAGGGCATTGACCAGCCAACGCCTTCACCGATTCAGTCTGACCAATTTCTTTGTCCAATTCAGACTCAATAAAAGCAGTCATATTTGGTCACACAGACTATCACAGTCCTGCATTGCAATGCAGTTGTCAATATTGGAACAAGGATCCCTAACAGCAGCAACATTAGTGTGCTCTCCCACAATCACGATAGAAAGAACACTGTGCCATAATAGCTTAACTTGGCTGATCAGTTAAAGCAACATTAGATGTGGCTTCATCATCACGATTGGTTTGTGTAATTATAGTAGTGGTGCCTGCATCCAAATGGCAAGGAGTCATTTGACACTGCTGGATTATCCAGCAAAACAGAGCTACCTGGTGGTGCTAAACCATCTACCAATATATGCCAATTTAGCGGAAGATAGAGAAAGACATGCACAGGTTGGTTGAACGAGAAAATCAGGGGTTTTATCAGATCCAAATGGTTGAGTGCATCGGATTACAAATGTTTCAGCAAATCCAATTCAGACTCAATAAAAGCAGTCATATTTGGTCACACAGACTATCACAGTCCTGCATTGCAATGCAGTTGTCAATATTGGAACAAGGATCCCTAACAGCAGCAACATTAGTGTGCTCTCCCACAATCACGATAGAAAGAACACTGTGCCATAATAGCTTAACTTGGCTGATCAGTTAAAGCAACATTAGATGTGGCTTCATCATCACGATTGGTTTGTGTAATTATAGTAGTGGTGCCTGCATCCAAATGGCAAGGAGTCATTTGACACTGCTGGATTATCCAGCAAAACAGAGCTACCTGGTGGTGCTAAACCATCTACCAATATATGCCAATTTAGCGGAAGATAGAGAAAGACATGCACAGGTTGGTTGAACGAGAAAATCAGGGGTTTTATCAGATCCAAATGGTTGAGTGCATCGGATTACAAATGTTTCAGCAAATCCATCATTTTTGTGGAAAAAAAAGTCTCAGCAAATATTAAATTTGACGGATCACCATGGTGTTCCTCAGGGTTCCTCAGTGTTCCTCAGTGTTCACTGCTGATGGGGATTCAGCATGAGAATGGTCATTGTTGACACTTTAAAACATTCGCAGATTCAACATTCATACTCTAAGCACAACATTCAGAGGTTATTGAAGGCTTCATAACAGGAGAATCTTTAACTGATGGAACACAGTCATCATCAGGAAGTCAAATGAACAGTCTGTATGAGATCAATGTTGATTGATCGGATCGGATCCGTGGCTCTGAGGATCGGATCGGATCTAAAAAAAATAACAGGAATTTTGTTATTGAAGGCTTCATAACAGGAGAATCTTTAACTGATGGAACAGTCATCATCAGGAAGTCAAATGAACAGTCTGTATGAGATGGATAACTATCGCATGAAAGCAGACCAAATTTGCAAGCATTAGATACCAGGTCTATTCCAGGTAAGCTTTGTATTGCAGCATCAATACCGAGTGAAATTACACAACTTATGGGTTGGGTTGTTGCTTTGAAGTCAATACTGCTTCTGTGCTGGATTATCAGGAATGATTTTCCTTTTCCTTGAGGAAAGGCGAGGGTGAAACCATCCTAAACATTTGATAAGTTAGTTGACTTTTCTGGATTACAAGAATGCAAATCATTATTGGAAACAGCGACAGGAACTGATGGTAGAAGAGTCATTATCGTCAAGAGTAGGTTCATCACACAACAAAATGGCCTTTGGTCAGGAGCATTCAAGGTGACCAAAATCACCACCATTCAGAACATTTGAATGAGTCAGTGGATACATACACATGGTAATCATGGTTGTCTATTTTTAGCTTATCTGGCATTGGAATTCCCAGATAAGGTCATCGTGCACCGTCTGTCCATCCGTCCATCCATCTCCTATTTGGACTTCTGTGACCAAACCGCTGGGCCGATCCAGATAAAATTTGGCAGCAAAGTTCTGCTCCTGACTGGTAATGGAGATTGCAAAGCTCGTTCCCATCACGTGACTTTAAGTAGGCCAAAATGGCGGATTTAGTAAATTCTTTCAAAAAAAAAAAATCTTCTCCAGACCCACCAGTGAGAATGCTACCAAATTTGGGTAGCAATATTAAGCCAGAGTAGGGATGGTAAATTGTGGAGATCATGCCGATCACGTGACCAGAAGTGTGTCAAAATGACGGAATTAGTACATTTTTGTGAACATCGTGTAAATTCCTTCAAAAATCTGCTTCTCCAGACCCACCAGTCAGAATGCTACCATATTTGGGTTCCAACATTAGGCCAGGGCCCAGATAAGCAACAGCTCCAGTGGTCCTTTTAAATCTTCCTATTTTGAATTTAAAGGCAACATTCAAAGTTTTATCAACATCTGTCAGAGGAATGACCATTTATATTTTCTTCTGAAAGACATCATATATTTGGCCCATTCATCCTGGCGACACAAAGGTAACATGGTAATTTTGGAAACTACAGCACCATAATAACACAGAAGGGAAACTAGTTTCTCATTTTTCAAAAACAGGGGAACATTTGAAATAATGTCGTTAAAGGAGAACCCAAACACTCAGACCACCTCGACGCTAATCTAGTCCTTGATATCCTACAAAAGATATATATATATATATATCTCTTTTTCCGATTTATAAAGCAAGTAATTTTGCGATTAAAAGTCAAAATCTTCTTCTTCTTAAAGATTAGCCATGATGTGGAACTCAGAAGTCGACCGCCATATTTGTACTATCTACGCGTTACATTGTGGTACGATTTAACTCAAACGGTGAGTAATTTTCGATTTTCCACAAATATGCCAAGTCGATGCATTCTTGGTGGATGTAATAATACAAACCGAGAAGGTTCCATGCCACACAAATAGCTGAAAGACCCTAAGTTTGCCAGAAGTTGGACAAGGATTGTCCGAAATAACTGTGTCGGGCCGACAAAATGTTCGCTTTTGTGATCGGAACATTTTACAGAGCACTGTTATGAAACAACGTAGATGGATAGATCTTGTGGTTATCCACCAGGATTGAGAGGATGCCATCCCCACGATTAAGTGAAAGAAACAGCCGTCACTCAAAACTGGAAGACCATCTCTACCGTGATACCAACACATGTACACAGGCAATTTGAGCAATAAGTGAAACACCTGTGTTGGCTGCCGGAGACCGATCTCACCTCGCTGGATGTGCTGGCTAACACTGCCATCACCTTGCCAAACGCATACGAATTGCTCGAAAACCTAGATTCCAGTGTCTCAGATGCCATCACGTCAATTCAGAGATCCAATAAATTACCACCCAAGGAGAAATTGAATTCAGTCCGATTGGCATTCAAGAAAAGAGAGAGAATGATAATTTGTATATCTGAAATGTTTATGTCGTTCTCATAATTTTGTTCCAAGGGCTCTTTTCAGAATCTTCACTGAACCTCTGACAGCCTCAATTGTAACTCGTTTCGAGTGATATTCCTCAGAATGCTTTTTAAGAACTCAATAAGTGTTCTTTAATTATTCCTGCAGTTCCGACTATCACTGGTACAATTTCAGCTTTCTTCAATTTCCAAGTCCTCTTGACCTCACTTTTCAGATCCTGGTAGTTGTTCATTTTCTTGATTTCTGCAGCAAGTTAGTCCAAAGTCATTGGGAACTGAAACCTCAATCAACAATGCTGACTTTTCCTTTTTGTGTGTGAGCACTATGTTTGGACGTAATGCTTTGTTTGGAATGTTCACACTTGATGGGATCATCTTGTCAGGTGTGAGCATTATATGTTCATTTTCAAGGATCAGATTTGGTTTGTGTTTCCACGATTGTTCTGGGACCGGGATGTTGAAATATTTACAGATGTGCCAATGGATGACCCCACACACACCGTCATGTCTTTCTGTGTATAGCTGTTCTGACATGAGGTTTTTTTTACATCCCAAAAGGAGGTGACTGGTACTTTGTTTCTCCCCCATAAAACCTGCATTTCGCCGATTGGCTCAATCCTGACATTTTCTTAAAGGCATTAGTGTAGTATCCTTGGGCATGGGCATTTACGATGACTCATTCTCCATCCCAACTAATTTTATCTCTTCTGAGCCATTCCAATGAGCCTTCCTTTTCCATACCTATCCTGTAAAGCTCTTTTTTTAGGAAAAAAAAAATCTTAACAGTCTTTTGTCTTATTTTTGTAGTTTTCCTTTGATTTTTTTTTTTTAATCTGCAATCATTGGGGCTGTGTTTGTTTCTGTTTAATTTCCCTGTGTAGTATTGATCATTTGCACCTGTTTTTGGAAGTTTGTTGCTAAATGGATTAAGGATCCCTTTTCTGGTTTGTTGTTTTCTTTCTCATGCACAAATCTCATCCAATAGTCTGTTGAGGTTTTCACATACTCTGCTAGTCCTACACAGGTTGTTCTGTGCACTTGGTTAAGCTTCACAAGACTGCCTCCTCCTCGTCTCGGTAAGTACAATGTCAGTATGCATTGGCGTTTGTAGAATATCTTGTGAACAGTTAGAAGTTTCCTTGTTTTGGTGTCAAAATTGGTGATCTCCAATTGTGGCCAGTTTATAATTACACAGCTATATTGGGATACTGGCACTGCAAATTGGTTTATAGCTTTGGTTTTGTTTCTTGAAGAGGGGGATGACTTCAGAATTAGTCATATTTTGCATGGGTACTCTTTGCCGATTATTTTATACATTTTTTTGTGTTGTACCTGGGGACCTTCTTCTATCCAGAAGTATTTGTAGGATGCTTCGTTTTCTCGTTCCTGTATTGTTGTACTTTAATCGATTGAGATGTTGACTGTTCTTTTTGTTTTTTTCCTCATAGAAATGTGTATTTGGCACATTGTTAAGAGCAAACTCCATTTGAATGTCCTCCGAGTACTGCTTTACCAGTTTTAGTTGATCTGCCAATTTTTTATCATTCGGTGCGAAGAGTTTTAGATCATCCATTTACAGTAGTTGTGTCACCTTTCTCATTTCTTTGGTGATTTTCTGTTACATGTCACACTGCATCCATGTCCTGTTTATTGAAGACGTTACTCAGTGGATCCAGAGCCAAACAAAACAGGAGGAGGGGAAGGCTGTCACCTTGGTAGATACCACGTCGTATCTTTACACCTGGGATTTCAATCATTTCTTCTAAGTAAGTTAGTATCAGCGTTGTGTTCCAGAATGTCATTGCTCCATCAGTGTGAACATTTGGGAATCAATTTTGTATAATTGCATGCATTTTATAATCCATGCATATGGGATACCGTCAAAGGCCTATTTTTTATAATCTATCCAAGCTGTGGATAAGTTGGTTTGTCAGAGCTTGCAGTTTTCGAGTATGGTTTTGTTTAACATTGTTCCACAGCATCCTCTCTTACATCCATCCATTCTGTTCTGCCTCTAAAGCTCCTTGTTGAGAGAGGTGGTCACAAATTGCATCAGAGATTATACCTGTTAAAAGTTTGTAAGTTGTTGGTAGGCATGTTATTGGTCTGTATTTGCTGGGTATTAGCTGGGTTTCTTCAGATTTCGGAATTAGTCGTGTTTCCTTCTGTGAACCATTCAACCATTAGCTGTTCTCCTTTGAGGACTTTGTTAAATGCTCAAGCGTTGTGAAGGTAGAAAGCATGCAGTTGCTTTAACCAGAAGTTTGGATCCCATCCGAGCCTGGGCATTTGAAGTTCGGTACTTTTGCGAGACGTTTTCTAATTTTCTCTTCATCAATTGTCATTGGCTGCATTTCCTGCAGATGTTGATGTTTCTTTTCCAAGTGTGGTATCCAATCTGCTTTTGTGTTATGTTCTTTTTAGTCTTCAAATATACCTTTCCAAAATATTTCTCGGTCCTCTGTTTTCGGGGGAGTTGCCACATCTGTCGTATTTGGAGTTTATTACGGGTAGCTAATGGTTCTAGTCCATTGCTTTATATGCTGTATTTCTTTTTTATTCATCCGATTCATTTTAATGAGCTTTGGACTTCTGTTTCCCTTCTTGAATTGTTATATTTGTCCCTTTTCCACCCTCAGTCAGTCTCTGCTTCTCATTCTCAAGTGTCTGTTTCCATGGTGGTGTTTTGTTTCTGGTCAGATTATCAGATCAATTTTTTTTGTGTCCTTTGCCTGTTATTTTCTCTTGGTCATGCAGTGCTGCTGCAAAACTCACATCATTAATTTCTTTTGGACTATGTGGTTTTTGGGAGCATTTTAGTGACTTCTTGGTATTGTTACGGTTCTAGGAACCGTTTGCATTCAAACGTACAGCTGACCCAAAGTTAGTTATGCCGTTAAGTATGTATGTAGACAGATTCCCTTCTCATGTTTAGTGGGAAACCGAAGGGGTGCGTTGCGATGTTTTTTTAGTTAGGGTAATAAATCTTTATATTCCATCCCCCATCACGATCCACTGTCCACCTGCTGTATCTGAAGGCCCGTTGGCCGGGGCAAAATCTTTGTGTTGTGGCTTCTTCTTGATGAGTCCAGACACGCGTGGGGGGGGGGGGCGAGTTTCTCCTGGCATGGCCAAAATCCCACCCAGAAAGGGCAGACCCATGGAGGCCCTGTCCAATCAGGGCGGACAGTGGCGTCAACTTCACCAAGGCCCCTCCCCGCTGAGAGAGATCTATAAATTACGAAGCGATCCTCAGCATAGAGTCCTTGGCTGGGAGATAAATTACGGCACCATCCTAAGAGGGAAGAGAGAGAATTCTGTGTGGGTCGGCCGTGTTAGCTGGAGTCTGAGGTTGGAGAGAAACAGCATTGGAGCGAGACAGTGGTTGGAGTGAGACGGTTGGAGTCGCGGTTTGCCAAAGGAAGGAGGGTCGTGACGCGGAGGGTCTGCCCACATCTCGCCTTGGAGGCCGGTCTGTAGCGCTGGTTCGAGGGTGCCCGATCTTGACCGGGTCTCTCGTGGGTCCTGTCGGCGGCCCTGATCCGTCTGGGACTCCGCTCTGCTCCACCCGGGCTCCTTCGCGGACACAGTCTCCACGCGTGCGGCTGTGGGCCGAGCTGCATGACCACTGGCAGGTGCCGCACCACGGAGCATCCCTTCCCTCCAACGTGCAGGTACCCCAAAAGAACTGCGACCTCAGCTCACCTCCCTCTCTGGCTGCGGGGGTCCTTTGCAATACACCCGGGTTTATTTTCGTCTGAGTGCACGTCTGAGTGTGTGGCGCCATCTTTAAGTAGAATTGTTTAAGTGTTTGATCATTGCAAATCTTGCCTGTATATCCAACGATAAGTCTGCTCTGAGTCCTTTTGTAGGTTGATTGTAAATAAACCATTATTAGAAATGTTCCCAGTTCGTTTTCGTCTTTTCCTTCATTGGTCCAGCATGGTTCGGATCCGAGTTTAACTGGGTTTTTATACCCGGTAATCTATTTCCACATCCAAGCTGGTATGTTCTTGGCGGGTCCGCTCAGCTGCATCCGAACCAGAAAGGTAGTTGGTAGTTGGTAGAGTGATCCAGTTCGGGCAAGACGTACCGAGGGCGTGGTTCCCCGGTAGACGACACCGCGTGGTTAATTAGGGAAATTGGTTCTAGACAAAAAGACCCTATGCTACGCGGTGGAGGTATTGGCGTCCACGTTTGGTTAAGTGACCCACCGCCTCACGGAATTATCCGTGAGCGACGGCTTCCAATTCTGCGAGTCTGGTGGGAGACGACGTAACTTTCCCCACCTCGCAGTCGTTCTCGCCACCGGACCTCCGGCCCGCAACAGTATATTCTCCTTACTTGTATCGTCAACTGTTTATTGTTGTTTATTCAGTGGAAACGTGGTCTTTGCTTAGGTGATATTAATTTCATTTCCTCCATTTTATTAGCCATTTCATCTTCGAGTCTTTGCTGTTCATCGTAAACCTTCTCTTCCTCTTCTTCATTCTGTTGTCCATTTTTCTCCTCCTAATTGTGATCTATCCATATTGCTCTTATTTATTTTGTTTGCAAAGGTGCTATTTCATCTGAGTTAGTAACTTCAAGTTGAACTTTCTCTCTGGATGCTGCTGCAGCATCTCCTTTGGTCATTCTCTGATACTGTTGTGGAGTTTTCAGTTTTGTTTCTTGATTCAATTCTCCAACCTTTTGCCCAATTTCTGTTTCTGTTATTATCTTCGCCATCAAAGGTGGAAGGAGGTTATGTTTTCACCCTTCTCTGTCTGTTTGTGTACAGGATATCTCAAAAAGTTATGGATGGATTTGGATGAAAGTTGGTGGGGAGATTGGGTGTGTGACAAGGACAAACTGATTAGATTTTGGTGAAGATTCAGATCCAGCTACTATAATTTTTTAAAAAGTGATTCTTCACCATTGAGAGATAGGGCAAAAAAAACGATATGTAGCACGATATCTCAAAAAGTGGTGGGCGTGTTGGGTGTGTGACAAGGATGAATTGATGAGATTTTGGTGAAGGTCTGAATCCAGATCCGGATATGAGAATTATTTAACTTAAAAAATGATTCTTCAACATTGAGAGATCGTGTAAAAAAACGATCAGGATATTTCAATGTATTGGGTCCGATATCTTCTGGTGGATCAGGCATTGCATGGCGGAAGACTGTGCACTACCGAGTGCCCTTCTAATTGTAATTAAATTTGAAATGTCATCTTTTCTGTTTTCCTCTCGTTCTATTTTCTGTGTAGCATCGGCAATCCATTCTAAAAGATAAAGTAGCCCAGATGGGATAATCTCAGCAGACAACAAATGCTGTGTGTCCGTCGTATGCATGTCTATGTGTCCACTGGAGTGGGACATCGCCACAAGACGGCATGGACATGGCACAGTACGGCACGGACATCAACAAGGCACTGACAAAACTCACAGCATGTCATTCAGTTTAGATACATTTAATAAAAAGGCACCATTTCTTTAGCACCAGATTTGAATACCTCTGTGGTGTTTGCTGAGATTGCACAGAGAAATTTAGCTACTTTATCTTTGAGAATGGAGGGCAATTAAGTTTATGCTCATCAAAGTGTATGCTCCAAGCAAAAGTAAAGAGAGGTATGACTTGCTATTACAATTGGCTGAACTAATAAGGAATTTTGAGTCCCAAGATTATTTTGTGATAAAGGGAGAGTGAGAGGTGGATTTTAATTGCACTTTCAACCCTGCATTATATCGCAATAGTGCTGAGCCTCACCCTGAATCAGCTAAGCCCTGAACAGAGGCTGTGAGGATATACTTTTAGACATTGCTTCCATGGTTCAGCACCCCAAGAAACGTGCTTTTTCATGTGTGCATATGTCCGGAATGTTGTCAAGTGAGTGAGATTAGACAGGTGAGATATTTTAATGGGAAGATGATGGAGGCTTTGAGAACAAATACAGGGCGTTCCAAAAAGAACCAGACAACTTTGTTTGTTAATATATTGTTTGGGTTGTGGGGGTAGATGGAGCAATTTCATGACAAAGTGAGGATTGTATGGTGTAGCATGGCCCATGGACAAGCAGGAGACATCTCAATGTAATTTAAGTAGGAAAAACTGACAGCTTAAGTTGTTACGTGTTTCCACACGGGGGTGGGGGGGGGGAGGAGCGGTGCTTTGTTAATTAGGTATAGGCCATATTATATCCCTTCAAAAACGTTCATCATGCACTACCCACTTGCAAACTAAAATATAATTTATGTGGAGCATTAAATTGGTCATTCTCACCTCAAATCACAACTTCCACACGAACGATCCCATCTCAGGAACTTTTCCACAAGCATTATTTCTAGATGTTTGAATTTGGTGCATGTACCGATCATGCACTACATGCGGAGTGATGTGATCACCACGTCACATAATTGTCATGTCATGTCACCGTGGATCGTGGATCGCTGTCCGGGCGTGCAGTTACGGTTTCGCCATTTGGCAATGTTTTACTGTTTTTCCTCATAAAGGTGACTAAAAAAAAATAGTAAAATGTGGTGTATTCTTCATGTGGAGGACCAGGGAGATGACAAGCTAAAGAATCTGATTGGAAAGCCCACATCAAGTCCTGGGAAGAGATGGTGCCTTGGTTTTTCTCGTTTGATTGGATAAACTATGCGCGATATGGATCAGCATATCTTGCCGAGATGATCAACCTGCACTGGAGGACAGCCATCCAGAAATATTTCAGCAAGTAGAAGCTGGTCACTGGACAGTTCAGCAAGACTGCTCTGGCTTTTCTTCAACACCATGTGATCAAGTGATGGAGCAAACTTGCAATCGTAATGCCAAGACAAGTGGTGGACTTACCAGCATTACCCTCAATCCTAATGCGATCAATTGATGGGCATTGTCTGAGAGCGATAGATCGGCAGTGCTGCGAGCATGTGAGGTGCTGTCAGGTTTGACCGATCATCACAGAGCCAGGAAAGATCTCGACTCCACACGAAAAGTACGGGACGAGCATGACGTAAATAGCATCATTCGGTGCCTCCAAGAGATGATCAATCCATTTGAAGATCAACCTGATCTGGTTAATATCACATCAGGCGTTGTGGCGAATTGCAACATTCAAAACAATCTACTTGGAAGTGGTGGTATTGCGAGAAACTTGTTTCATAGCTTCATGGAAGACAGGATAAACTCTACTAAGGTGGATTTTCATCGCCTGATTACACTAGGTAAATTAAAGATGTTCTCAAATCAATCCAAAGCAGTTACCAGTTGGAAAGCAGGTCAGGAATTTGGAGTGAAGGCTGATCAAAAATTGTACCTGATGATGCTGGTTGTTAGTCAACAACGAAACTTGAACATGAAAGAGATAGTCATATTCCTTAGGACCTATTCCCTATGCCCTCACATACTATGATGGCACTTTGGCTAAAACAGACAAGAGTACGCTGATGTATCACATTGAGGGTGAATGCACTTCTCCATTGGTGCATGAAGTGGTTCCTTATGACACAGTACTGGTTGATGGCATGGCGCTTATTTATAAACTGGTCACTCGCTTCCCGCAAACCAATGGCGGATTGGCCAATGTCGTTGGATCGGAGTTGGTTGACTTGGCAAAACGGCACAAGTGTGGATGAATGGACTGGTTGTTTGATCGCTATCCAGAGATGAGTATAAAGGCAGATGAGCACGAACGCCGATCTTCGATGTCTCAAATAAGGAAGATTTTTGGGCCGGACCAGAAAATACCGGAGAAACTCTCCAAATTCTTCGCGAATGGAAGGAATAGCGAACAGTTGAATGAATTTTTCTTTGAACAATGGTGCCTGAGTGCTGATCTTTTCAATGGGATTGACTTATTTGTGACACATGGAGCAATGTGTCATAATATCTCAAACGCACAAGTGAATTTGGTCCCTGAGTTGAGCACCTGTGACCACGAAAAAGCAGACACAAGGCTTCTGTTGCATACTCATCACATAAGTTAGGCTAAACCAAATTCTCAGGTGCTGTTCATTAGTTCTCGCACCGATGTAGCTATCCTGCTGCTCTCTCTTAGTGGTGCGATTAGCGTGGAGGCTTTGCACCTGCACAGTAGTATGAAGAGGTCAGAACGCATTCTGGACATTAAAACAATCCGATTGGCACTCAGTGCGAAATGGTGTGATGCTCCAATCGGGCTACACGTTTATACTGGCTGTGACACAGTAAGCGCGTTTCGGGGAAAGGTTAAAAAAAAAAACCCTTTTGATCTTGTCGCCAAATCATCAGACTACCAACAGATCTTCTATTAACTAGGATAGTCCTTCAGTTTGTCAGATGACTTATTCCTCAAACTTCAGGCATCCACATGTCATATGTACAACCAGAAGGTTTTGGACAGACACTGCTAGATACAGAAGTTTCTGTGTTGGACCTAATTATGATCAAAGTGTACCTCCTACGAAAGATGCGCTCTTGAAACACTCCCTCCATGCAAATTACCAGTCAGCCATCCATCGGAAGGCACTGCAGTAGGAGATGAATGCACCCTCACCTAATGGCCATGGCTGGGTCTTGACAGATGGCAAACTTGCCATTGTATGGATGCAGAAAAACCCTGCAACGCCAGACGTACTGAAGTTAATCCACTGTCGTTGTACAAAGAGCCGATGCAACACAAATCGTTGTTCGTGTCGAGCAGAAGGATTTGAATGTTCTGAACTTCGTTTGTGAAGTTTGGAGTCGGAGTATCCGTGTGAAGACTTGGCTGAACAATACAACCCAGTTGGGGCCGATTCTCTGTTAGATAGTGAGGAAGATGATTGGTATGAAATTTTCTCATGAGATGGTGCTTTTCATTGCATTTGTATGTTCTCGGTATGAAATGTGATACTTGTGTTGCGGTTATTGCTTTATATCAGACAGAAATAAATGTCTCTGTCATTGCAAAGATACGTTTCTTCTTGGCCAAAAGCGCATTCACTTGACTAGTTAGTCAGCCCCCACCCCCATACTTTCAAAGTCGAATAACTCCTCTGCGTGAGGGAATATCGCTTATGGAAGTTATTTTTTGAAATCAGCGCATCAAAATCTATGGGAAAGAACCATTTTCATGTAGTTTGCAATTGGGTAGCGTAAAAGCTTTTTTTTTCTAGCCATTTGCAGAACCAATAGATTACGGCCTCGTAGGGATCAAGGCTGATTTCTCCCAGTATGCGATTGCCCCCTGTGACCTTCTCCGATATTGCGTTTACAAGCCTGGCGATAAACAAGAACTAGAAGTACGTTGTTGATGGCACACCATCGCATATTCCCACGTGCACTGCTTTGTCCCATTAATGCTAGGTGAAATTTTATTGATTTAAAAAGCTACAAGACAATTTTTTTTTTTTAAATCGACCCCCATGACCCCAAGCCCTCTGGCCCGGCCCCAAGGGGTCATATCAAAAATCCAAAAGTGTTGTGCACTTCCCCATACATACATCTACTATGTCCCAATGTTTCAAGTTCCTATTTCAAACGGTGTAGGAGTTACAGGGTAAGACAGACGGACGTACAGACGGACGGACAGACGGCGGAGACAATCACAATATTCCCGCTTTTCTTCGAAAGCGCGGGAATAATCACATCCTGAAAAGAACCACCGATATGCACATTCCAAGCAGGCAGAAACCCCACCTTCTTGGCTTCGTGCCAACAAGCCAGGCCCCGAGGCTTATGACTGATCAGTGGACGTCAATAGGTTCGGGAGAGAAGAGAGTGAGGAGATGGCGGTTGGAAGAGAAGGGCATTACGGTTGCTTCTGGACATGGTGAAGAAGGCGGCGTGATTCCCATCTTCGTGCTGTGTGAATTTGCACACGTGCTGGGCAAGGCGCGAGCCATTGCTGTTCAGCTGAGTTGCAAAGTTGTACGATTACGAGAGAGGGGAAGAGGAGCGCACCTCTCACAAACTCGGCATTATCCCGTTGAGTGTTCAAGAAGGAAGGTGGGCGATCGTTGTGAGCGGACCTCATGTAAGATAGGAACATTCGACATATTGGCTCATGAGAAGAAGTCGCACGGCGGTTGGTGAGCCCTGGCGATTAATACCGTCTCACAAATAACCTCATGTACATGACCGCAGAGAGTGGCTTGGTGGCATTTTGGATGCGATTTCCCGTGAAGGTGCCGTGATTCGATCGCCAAGTTCATAAAAGACCATCTCTAGGCAAAGCTAAGTGCCAGAATAAAGGGAGGGTTTTCTTATATTTTCCCTTTGTCTGTATTAATGTCCGTGCGTAGAGGCGCCTCGACTTTAGGCTTTAATTTACCTCATGTTTTATTATTACTATTGTAAATATTTGATACATTTTCATTAAACCCCCATGTTTATTTTAAGTTGCTTATGTTGTCCATTTGTCATGGGTTCGAGTATAAACCCTTGTGCTACCGTCCTGGCGAACGCCTCTGGTACATGCTTCGCTGCCTCCCGTCCCGGGCACACTCTAATCTCGAAGGAATATGGCTGTTCGCCTCCAGGGGGAATCGTTTGGCTATCCAGCCAGGTCGGTGTTAACCGCCTGCCCATGACAATTGGATTGGGGGAATTAACTTAACTGGCCTGGGCACGACAATATTTAAAACCACAAAAGATACAACAATACCCTTTCCATTATATGATACAAAAACTCAAAGTTTTGTGCACACCATCAATACACTTCAATGTGAGCTCCGTTTGTCACGTGCAGGAGATCAAGGCAGTATACGAGTTCATACCATGTTCGACTCAGCATTTGCGTACAGCAGTGCGCATGCAGCTGTGATCCGAGAATGAAGATCCTGCAAGTTTGCCACATTGGTGCTGTGGACAGCATCTTTGACAAACACCCACAGAAAAAAAATATAGATATAAATCAAGGGGGTTATGTGTGGTGATCGTGGGGGCCAGGTGGTTGGTCTGTCTCGGCCAATCGAGCAACCTGGAAATTTTTCATTCAGGACGGCTCGAACGATTAAGCCCCAATGAGGGGGAACGCCGTCCTGTTGAAAAATGATCTTGGGTTGCAGGTCTGCAACCTGTTCATGTAAATTGTTGACGTCACTGTATCCTCCGCAAAGAAAAACGAAACAACCAAGCAGTCATGGAAAAGGCCACACTGCACACTGACCTAAAGACCATCACGTATGTGTTCAATGACCACGTGGGGGTTTCAGAGTACAGGATCCTCACATTGTGCTGGTTAACTTTCCCCAATACATGAAAGAAAGCTTCGCCTGTGAACATGACCTTTTCAGGTAATCTTTGTCATCCTCAATGCGACTGAGCATTTCCAAGGCAAACGCCTTGCGTTTGGGTCCTTCATTTGGTTTGAGTTCCTGCAGAATCTGCACCTTATAGGCACAAAGCTTCAGTCTTTTCTGCAAAATACTGTGTACAGTGGTGGTTGGTCGTCCCATTTCTCTGGATGCACGACAAATTGATTTTGTGACTTTTTTGAAATGATACACACACTCATTCAACGTCTGTTGCATTTGTGCTTGGTCGACCAGTACTTTTCTGTTTCTGACAACTTCCTGTCTCCTTAAACCTACTGTTTAAGACCAGACGCGCTGGAGCTGACGGAGAACCAGACTCCAGCAACAGGATGAGATGAGAGCAGACGCCGGCGACAGGACGAGATTAATCTCTGCTGTTCGTCCCAAAATCACCAACCTTTCTCTCTCGGAGGGAGGGGCCTCTTTCCCTGAACACTCGCCTCTTGAGTGGCCGGAACCATCGCGCGAATTCCTTGGCTGCCCTCCATTGGACAGATGCACGGTAGGCGGGGAAACTCCCACCCTTCTGGGCGGAGTCCCGAGCCGAGTCGTTTGTGGCTCCGCCCACCTCCTCCCCTCTGGCCGCGTGCTAAATGGCGATCGTGTTGAGTCGCAAACGGGGATGGTGGGACGCCCGCTCCTTGCCGATTGGCTAAGGAGGGATGCCATGCCTACGTTACACTCTGCCCATGCGTGCGCTTGCTGGCATTTGAATGGCACAAGAGGTTCAAAGAGGGATGGGAGGAGGTTGAAGACAATCCATGGTCTGGAAGACCTTCAACGAGCAGAACGGCGGACAACATCGAGCGTGTGAAGCAGATGGTGCGCGCAGATCGTCGACTCACGGTGCGGATGATTGCTGAGGAACTTTCCATCAACAAGCACACTGTCTGGAGCATCATCACTGAAAATCTCGAAATGCGCAAGGTGTGCGCAAAGATGGTCCCCAAGTTGTTGGCTGAGGACCAGAAACAGCAAAGAGTCACTGTCTGTCAAGACATTATCGAGCGCCTCAAGGAAGATCCAGACCTGCTCGGGAGAGTAATTACTGGCGATGAATCGTGGATATTCGAATACGATCCCGAGACCAAACGGCAGATTCGTCATTGGAAAAGTCCGGCATCACCAAGACCAAAGAAAGCAAGGATGTCAAAGTCGTAGGTCAAGGTGATGCTCATCGCGTTTTTTGACATCAAGGGCATCGTCTACTTCAAGTTTCTAACACAGGGTCAAACAGTGAATAAATACATGTACAAGGAGATCCTCCAGTGCCTCATGAGATCAGTCCGGGACAAGAGGAGGGATCTGTGGAAGAACAACACCTGGGTGCTCCACCATGACAATGCCCCTGCTCACAGTGCCCTGAGCATCCGACAATTTCTGGAGGAGAGGAACGTGCCAACTCTGGAGCAACCCCCATATTTGCCAGACTTGGCCTCTTGTGATTTTTTTCCGATTCCCCAAGCTCAAGGGGGTGATCAAGGGGACCCCATCTCCTGATGTGGAGGCTCTCAAAAGGGTCGTGACGATGGAATTCCGGAGGATTCCAGGAGAAGCCTTCCGGGGGTGAATCGAAGCGTGGAAGAAGAGGATGGATGGGTGTGTGAGACTGGAGGGAAAGTATTTTGAAGGGGACAAGCTGTGATTTCAATGTATTTTTTGGAATAAAATTTCTGTGAAGTCAGTCCCATTACTTTTTAGACGGACCTCGTGTGTGTGTATATATATATATATGTTAATTAAAGAATTTATCTCACTAAAATAATTAATTCATTATTATTATTATATCAAATGCAATCTAATCGGAACTTGTTTACACGAAAACCAATCAAACTTAAATAAAAGGTGACGATGGAGATGAAAGACATTCTCACAAGACCTGATCAAACTCAGTCACAAATAGCAGTGTTCCGCCAACAATATCAAATGTTTCGCTTGAAGCATGGAGGAAGAGAAAAACACATCCTCAAAAAGGAGGTTGCGGGTTTGCAGAAAAGGTAAAGTAAGCTATTGGTAGAGAAGCAATTACTCCTCAAAGATATTGTTAATTATAAGGTTGAGGGTGCTTCGGTTGGGCTTAGAATGAATCATACTGCATCTACAAATTGGATGTATTTGATTTGGAAGTATACATAATTTGATTTGGAAAAGGAATCAGGCCACCAAAGTAGATGGGATGTCTGGGACAGCTAAAGGTGGGTATGAGTGTTTCAGAAAGCCAGATAAAGGAGGTCATCTCTGAGCACTTTACCAACTTTCTGCCAATGAAGATTCGTAAGAGAGCACACTGGTGCATTTTACATATGAGCTGCCTGACCTAAATGCTGAGCAAAAGGAAAAACGGGAAAACTCATATGACTTTGGATAAACTTGACGAAGCACTTCTGATGCTGCCTACTGGAGCATAAAGTCTGGACGTTCTCCCAGTATAGATCATGGGGCATCAGGCCCGAGCTGTTATTCTTCACTTTGGCAGAACATTAGTTTCTCATTCATAGTCATGGCATGCCCTACATCGATTGGATAACTCATCTTGTTCACCCATGAACATTCATGTTTGACCAATGGAAATTGTTGTTCCAGAGATGTTCGGTACGACTAAATACACGTGACATAATGCATGTGTATTTGACACTGCAGTAATGACTGATGGCCAAAATAATGATGTTCTGAAGGTATCATCAAAAAAAAAAAATACACATTATGCACCGAATGATTATATTGTTGGAGACTTCAAAACCATTCAATGAAATAACATGGGCTACATTCTTGAGGTGTGGTTCTGAGAAGATCAAGATTTCAAAACCTGCACAGCCAATTCCAAAGCAGTGGAAAAAGTATCTTCCAAACAGCTACAACAAAGAACAGCTTGTAGAATTCCTCTACGAGATGAGGAAAAAGTGCAATGTGAATAGCTTGAAAGGAGTGACGGTAGTTCTAGAGCATGGTGAGCTGTGTTGCGTTATCTCCATTCACATTGGAAGAGTTGAAGTAAAAGAAGTCACCGAGCTGCATTGTTCTGATGAAGAAGTGGACACGAGGATGTTTTTGCATGCCAATTACATCGCCAAATCCTGTGACAATAGTATAGTCATCAAAAGTGCTGATATTGATGCGTTTGTGCTTGGCATTGCATTTACTTCCATCTTTGGCAGTTCCCATATCCTTACTCTTCGGATCCTCATCGAACGCAGAGGTATGTTTCGGCAGGGGCTGCTCGCAGCCGATGTTGATCTCCACAAAGCGTTTGATTCAGTGAATCAGGATGCCCTCTGAAGGATTCTCAGTCTTCCTGGGGTGCCACCAAATCTAGGTTCTTGGAAAAAGAAAGAAAGAAACCCAACGATGCACAATTTTCCAAATTCAGTCAAAGTCCCGTCAAACTGCAGATTTGTGTTCCCATTCGTGTTCAAAATGTAAAGTGCAATTAAAATCAAGTTGTTCCTCTATCATCGACCAACATCTGCACTGCAGACATACAGACAGTGAACCAATTGCTTAACCCCACTTTCAGCTTCACACATGCAGGGTAATTAAAACCAACTCCATGGAGCAGGAGCCGTAATTCTACCAGCAGATGGCACCAAATCTCCATCAACCACTAACAGCTCGGTTATTGCCATACATCAACAGTCCATTAGTTATCACCTACTGTTTTGATTGTTATTGCTAAATCAGTAAAACACCTGAAGGACAAACAGTAGTTAAGCAAGTACAAGGGGATGGTAAATCAAAAGGTACAGATGTAAAATATTGTAATGTTCATGGGTGGGGGAGGGATGGGGGTCAGTTATTAGAGTTAAAGTATTGCACCAGTTTACATTCACAGTAAGGATGTAGCATTTCTACCTTTGTATTAAAGTGAATGGGTAAGGATATGTCATCCTATTTGTTTGTGCTCCTGTAGATGTTCTTGTGGCCTGGAGTGTGGACAGGGCAAGATGTTTTGGCTCTTCATTCTTCTGTGTTAAACCAGGCAGGGGCCAGGCAAAGGAGAGAAATTGTGGTCCACGCAGCAGCACACCATTCTGACGTCCCTTCTTTGAATACATTGAGCCAGTGGAAGAGGCTCCACCCTCCTACATGAGCACCCCTCATGGTCAGCAAGCAAGGCAGCACACCAATGGGCCATACAGCTCAGCATCGGCATTACTGCTTGGATCAGAGCAGGTGCCAGCCGATTGGGTTCAAGTACTGTTGCTTGACCAAGGGGTAACTGGTGATTGGCTGGAGATTTTGGACAGCAACACCTCAGGGGTGCGAGAAGTGGTGAAGCCTCTGTGCTCCTGGCTCGAGGACTGGATGGAAAGGATTGCAAATGAGAAGCACAGCAACGAGGAGAGAAGGATGTTCTTGTTGAGGCTGCACACGCCAATGCCCTCGCAGCACGCCCTCCTGCCATCAGAGCCACTGCTCCCATGGACATTACTGCCAGCTGCTCATTCTCTATCTCACTGGTTTCTGTGGGCTCTTGTGGGGAACTTGTTTTAATGTCACTGTTAAGCATCATGTTTATTCATTCATTTATTCATTCAGTGTGTCCATGTTTTTTTTTTCCATTTTTGTTTTGTTCTGTGCCAATAAAAAGTGTATTTATTTATCTCGAAGGCCCGCATACGCATCTGCCCATCTTGTGCGCACAAACCGTTTCAGTACATTTGGACAATTTGTGGGGGTTCAAATGATGACTCTTGGAATTCTGATAATTGAGAGCGTCGAAACATGCTCGCTAAAATGCGGAGCATCCATCACTGCTTGGGGTGCCCCATATTAAATTTGGCCTTAAGCCAGCACTACTTTAGCATTGACAACTCCACACCAGAATATGGTAATTGGCTATTGTGGTGAGGGGCCAAAAAAAACGCGACAAAATGTCATTGTTTACTCCAACCTACATATAGATGCAGCACAAAAATTCAAACACATCACCTCACCTCAGCAACATGAAGAAGAAAAAAAAAAAGAAAGAAAGAAACTCAACAGTTGTCATTGGGGTTTTTTTTCCTTTCTTTCTAACTCTTAATAATCCATGCAAGTACAGGTTTTAACAGAATGCACAAAATATTCTTACCAGGTGAGACAGCATAGCTGGAGAAATCTGAAATTCCCTCTTCACGAAGAACATCTTCATCTATGAGGAAGTTTCCAGAAAATCCAGATGGCCGGGAGAGGATGGCATAGGCTGCATCAGCCACGATCTCAGTCTTGCGACACTGAACAGCGATTCCATCTCCCCCAAGCATATCCATGGCCGCAGTATGGATTCCTTGGCAGAACATCAGGCAGAACAATGGATGGTGTTCATATATGACAAACCTGGTAATATGCCATACCTGTTTTTGACTCGAGGAGAAGGATACAATGAGACAGCATACCTGTTTTGGGCCACAAGGCATTGACATTGATCGTGTTTCGGAACTCTTCTGCCATTCCCAGCACACAAAAAGACATCCCATACTTGGAAATGGTATATGCTGCACAAAAATAGAAATACATTCATTAAATATTCACATACATACATACATACATACATATATACATATATATAAACATATATAATATATTTATACAGCCTGGTGTTGGCTTAGTGGTTAGGGTAGCGGCTTCGGATCCGAAAGGTCCTGAGTTCAAGTCCCGTTGGCCACTTGAATTATTACACACCAGGAGGTTGACTCAGCCTGTCATCCTTCTGAGGTTGGCGAAATGAGTACCAGTGTACTGGACCCGGTGTATGCCCCGGTCAGAATAGATGTACCATATCCCTGTGTCGTAAGAGGCAACCAGGGTTGCGTCAGGAAGGACATCCGGCGTAAAACCCGTGCCAAATCATTATGCAGATCATAACTGATGATCCGCTGTGGCGACCGCTAATGGGAGCAGTCGAAAGAAGAAGAAGAAGATATATATATATATATATATATATATATATATATATATATATATATATATATATATTATACAGTAAAACCCCGCTATTCTGAACACTTCTGGGACTGGACGAAAATGCGTTCGTATGTGGGGTGTTCACATTATCGGCGATTCGGGTATCAACTGACCATGAACGCGTCATCTGTATTCGATAGATCACAAAAGTCGTTCAATCAATACATACACATCTAAATACACATTCCACAGACAAAATGAGCATGCAATTATTGGCATTCAGTAGTAACAACACAATTATTCGAATTATTTGCCACGGAAAGATAGAAAATTGATAAGATCAAAAATGCAACGCAAAATTGACAGCACGAGAATCAAAATTTGAAATTTATACAATTACTTGTCTCTAAGCCAAGATGTTATAAAACTCTGTGGTTTCGATTTGGCATTCTCCAGGACATGAACTTGAACTGAAGGTTCGATTCTTTCCAAAGGAGCGAGCAACTCTGCCCATCCTCGATTCAGAAAGAGAGTTTTAAGCTTTAGCACACAACTGAGTCCATCTTGTACCGTCACCTGCGTGTCTTCCACTTCCTCTTCGTCCCCATTCTCTTTGTCCACATTCTCTTCGTCATCGTCTTTCCGCATTAAATCGTTCTCCCAGTCGTCGTCCTCGCAGTCATGAACGCACACTGTATCGTCGCACACCGTATCGTCGCACCGAACGTATTCCTCGGGGGTCACGTCGTCACATACGCCAATCTCTGCACCGCGAGAAATGAGCTCGCGCAGGCTGAGGTCATCGTCAGCGTCCCAGTCACTATCGGGTGACTCGAAAGGGAATCCGCACTTGACGAAGCACTTGGTAATCGTCGTCGGCTGCACTTGATCCCATGCATTGCTGCTCCACTGAACAGCATGGAGAGCGTTGATGCTCTTCAAGATTTCGTTTACATTTGAAGCGGTATCGATCTTCGACAGCACGTTCATATGTGGGGATCGACATCGAGCAGCCGTTGTTTGAAAAGACGCCTCAGGTTGCTTATCATGCCTTGGTCAAGGGGCTGTAAAACCGACGTAAAGTTCGGAGGCAGGAACTTTATGGTCACGTTCGTCAGCGTCACACCCATTGGATGAGACGGCGCATTGCCTTGGAAGAGAAGAATCCTCCGCCGTTGGTTTGGCATCTTCTTGTCCAGCGCTTTCAACCATTCAACGAACAACGGCGAGGTCATCCACGCTCGTTTGTTTGCTGTCCACGACACAGGGAGGGAATCGACATTGATTTTACAAAAGCAATGTGGTTTCACTGCGTTGCCGAAGGCGAGTGGTTTAAGTTTCTCGCATGTCATACTAGCGCACAACAGCAGCGTTATTCGATCCTTTGGCAACTTTATACCATGATAGGAGTCTCCTTTTTCCACCAGCGACCTTTTGGGTAGAGCGCGGAAGAAGAGGCCAGTCTCGTCGGCGTAAAAAATGTCTTTTGGCTTGAAACTGTCGCATAGCTGTGGCAGACACGTTTTCCACTCCTCTACTGTAGTCTGATCAACGCCATCACTCTCATCGCTAACTGCACGTGCCGATATCTTGTTTCGAGCTTGAAATCGGGCAAGCCAGCCGTTGGATGCCTTGAAATCCACCTCACCAATGGCAGTCACGATTTCTATGGCCTTCGCTTTTACCATAGGTCCACTGACAGGGATCCTCTTTGAACAAGCAGCATGAAACCATGTGTACACGCGGTTGTCAATGTCTACGAAACTGCCTCCTTTTCGTCGACTTCGCGAAGATAGGGCCCCGTCTTCGAATTCCTTCAATATCGACCCTTTACGACATAAAATACCGTTCACTGCGCCCAGCAAAATTCCGAAATCAGCAGCGAGTTTGCGTTGAGACTTGGATTCCGCTTCCTTTACCAGATGGACTTTATCTTCCAGCGGCAGATCGTGATGCGTTTTCGGCATTTTGGTGTATCGTACTGCGTGAACTTCGATAGCAAGTGAAGATTGATGGAAAGGGAGGTGTGCAGGGCCTTCTTGTGCCCTCCCTCAGAGGGAGGCGTCGCTGATTGGACGAAATTGTAATTCTTGACGCTTATTGGTTGATTAATTAAGAAACAGGTTCTAATTAAGTCACTGTATCTCTTCACACCCCGCTGCATTTTATATCCACGCCATTGCGTCCAGTAAAACGAACTGCGCGATGGGTGGTAATTAGAAACGCGTTTGTTTGTATGACGTTTGCCATGCAGCCGCGGCTGAACAATGGCCATGTTTCACACTGATGCCTTCAAAGGTTGGAGTAGCGTTCACAGTGCGGGGTAAAAACTGGTTTGGGACTGGTAAAAAGCATGTTCATATGCGAGGCGTTCAGATTATCGGGGGCACTATGTACAAGATTTCCTCTCTAAAAATTCGGGAGTGGCCAAAAACGCATTCATATGCGGGGTGTTCAGATAATCGGGGTGTTCAGAGAGCGGGGTTTTACTGTATATGCATACTGTTATGAATTTGGGAATTCGATTGCACACAACATACAGGTTCCTTTAGTCAGCTATGTCGATAAGTGCTTGTTCCCGAGATAGCTCACCTTCCATTGTTTAAATGTTCAGAAATCGATTACATGCGCTGCGGATCGATTTAATAGTTGGGGAACGAACAATGGAGACATCCCTCCCCCTCTTCTACGAAGAGGAAGAACCCTGCCGTCCTGTGACTCATGATATCAACAACTCCCTCCCACCCGTGGTTGAGCAGGGGGGGGGGATGGATCACGAGGGCATGAGTCACACCGGGCGTGGAGGAGGGAGGGGCGGAGAAGGATAAGAGGAGATCTTTTTCTTTTGTTCAAGGGCAGAGTTGGAAGGGCAGAGTTGGAGAAGGGAGTTGAGAGTAGCCGTTCAGTGGACCGTCTGGTCCTGCTTGGCTTGCGTTAGGGTTGAGGCCTTCAGAAGCTTTTCGCTTCAGCTGGCTCAGTGAGCTTCGGCTGAGGCCTGGCTCAGGAGGAGGCTTTTAGGAGGCTCTTTGCTTTGACGGTTCCGTGAGCTTCGGTTTCTGCTTGGCTCGGGGGAGCTTTTTGCTTCAAGCTGCCCTGTTTGGAAGGGAGTTAAGCCGGTCGCTCGGCTCGAGCTGCGAATGGTGGCTTCTTCTTCTTGGTTCGTGGAGCTCTTTGTTCTCCATTTTGGTTCCCGGCTTGGTGCGACTTATCGACCTCTTCGTGGAGGTGGTTCCTCGGGGAAGCGACGCATTGACGGAAAGGCTCGGCACCTCGTCTCACGAGCACGTGTTGAGAAGCGCGGGAGGTGGTTCCTCGCGGAAGCGACACATCGACGAGAGGGATCGGCGCTTCGTCTCACCAGCACGTGTTGAGAAGCGCGGGAGGATTCGCGGGAGCTCGGGAAGGATCACGGCTCGGCGATTGGATCCAGCTCGCTCTCGCTGGAGCCCGGGTCCGAAGAACTTGAAGACCACACGAGGTGGAGAGGTTCGAGATAGGCTCTGGGTTTCATCTCACCTGTCGTCCGAGCTGGAGCTCGTTATTAAAGGCCTCTGCAACCTTTTCGTGTGTGTGTGTGTGTGTGTGTGTGTGTGTGTGTGTGTGTGTGTGTGTGTGTGTGTGTGTGTGTGTGTGTGTGTGTGTGTGTGTGTGTGTGTGTGTGTGTGTGTGTGTGTGTGTGTGTGTGTGTTCGCACGTGTGTCCGTGGGCCCGTCTAATCAGTAGGAAATGCTGTTAAATGCAAGTGACTGTACAGAAGAAGTAGACGGTTGTAGTTCTTTTGTCGTGCTTTTGTTGCTTGTATAATTGCATACGTGTTTTGCCTTGTTTAATTGTATACGTGCTTCATTATAATAAATGTCGGTGTGTGAATGTAAACCAGTTCATTGCGTCCATTCCCTCATTGAACTGCCCCATCTTGCACTCGGAATATAGTTGGTTTTTAAATAACCGATAAATAGAATCGGGTCCGGCGAGGTCTGGCGATAATACCCGCTCGGTTATCCCAGAACGGAACGGACCGCTTAAGCAGTTCGTGTCCAAGCAGGCCTTCGCCAAGGTACGGTCCCTCGGTGGGTCACCCGCGCGGGTACTTAGGTATATCGATATTCGGCGATTGACCCTATTTCGCGCGGGTAGAATACGGACTGGGCCGTGGAGGGATTAGAAACCCACCCGTGACTGGTTTCTGGCATTGTTCCAGAAAGTCACGACTGGATTGTCCGTTCGGTGGGCGAAGCGACCGCTATTGGTTAGACGCGGTCGTTCGCAAGCCGGGCGGGCGGGAATTCTACAACAATACAAAATATATATATGTATATATATATATATATATATATATATATATATATATATATATATATATATATATATATATATATATATATATATATATACATATACAGTGGGGAGAACAAGTATTTGATACACTGCCGATTTTGCAGGTTTTCCCACTTACAAAGCACGTAGAGGTCTGTAATTTTTATCAAAGGTACACTTCAACTGTGAAAGACGGAATCTCAAACAAAAATCCTGAAAATCACATTGTATGATTTTTAAATAACTAATTTGCATTTTATTGCATGAAATAAGTATTTGATACATCAGAAAAACAGAACTTAATATTTGGTACAGAAACCTTTGTTTGCAATTACAGAGATCAGACGTTTCCAATAGTTCTTAACCAGTTTTGCACAGACTGCAGCAGGGATTTTGGCCCACTCATCCATACAGATCTTCTCCAGATCCTTCAGGTTTCGGGGCTGTCACTGGGCAACACAGACTTTCAGCTCCCTCCAAAGATTTTCTATTGGGTTCAGGTCTGGAGACTGGCTAGGCCACTCCAGGACCTTGAGATGCTTCTTACAGAGCCAATCCTTCGTTGCCCTGGCTGTGTGTTTCGGGTCATTGTCATGCTGGAAGACCCAGCCACGCCCCATCTTCAATGCTCTTGTTGAGGGAAGTAGGTTGTTGGCCAAGATCTCGCAATACATGGCCCCATCCATCCTACTCTCAATACGGTGCAGTCATCCTGTCCCCTTTGCAGAAAAGCATCCCCAAAGAATGATGTTTCCACCTCCATGCTTCCCGGTTGGGATGGTGTTCTTGGGGTTGTACTCATCCTTCTTCTTCCTCCAAACACGGCAAGTGGAGTTTAAACCAAAAAGCTCTATTTTGGTCTCATCAGACCACATGACCTTCTCCCATTCCTCCTCTTGATCATCCAGATGGTCATTGGCAAACATCAGACTGGCCTTGACATGTGCTGGCTTGAGCAGAGGGACCTTGCGTGCGCTGCAGGATATTAATCAATGACGGCGTAGTGTGTTACTTTTAGTTTTCTTTGATACTGTGGTCCCAGCTCTCTTCAGGTCATTGACCAGGTCCTGCCGTGTAGTTCTGGGCTGATCCCTCACCTTTCTCATGATCATTGAGGCTCCACGAGGTGAGATCTTGCATGGAGCCCCAGACCGAGGGAGATTGACTGTTATCTTGAACTTCTTCCATTTTCTAATAATTGCGCCAACAGTTGTTGCCTTCTCACCAAGCTGCTTGCCTATTATCCTGTAGCCCATCCCAGCCTTGTGCAAGTCGACAATTTTGTCCCTGATGTCCTTAGACAGCTCTCTGGTCTTGCCCATTGTGGAGAGGTTGCAGTCTGATTGATTGAGTGTGGACAGCTGTCTTCTATGCAGATAACGAGTTCAAACAGGTGCAGTTAATACAGGTAATGAGTGGAGAAAGGGAGGGCTTCTTAAAGACAAAACTAACAGGTCTGTGAGAGCCGGAATTCTTAATGGTTGGTAGGTGATCAAATACTTATTTCATGCAATAAAATGCAAATTAATTATTTAAAAATCATACAATGTGATTTTCAGGATTTTTGTTTTAGATTCCGTCTTTCACAGTTAAAGTGTACCGATGATAAAAATTACAGACCTCTACATGCTTTGTAAGTGGGAAAACCTGCAAAATCAGCAGTGTATCAAATACTTGTTCTCCCCACTGTATATATATTATATATATATATATATATATATATATATATATATATATATATATATATATATATATATATATATATATATATATATATATATATATATATATATATATATATATATATATATATATATATATATATATACGTACACATATATATTACATATTCATACATACATATACATATACATAGTCATGCGCCACATTACAACGTTTCGGTCAATGATGGACTGCATATACGACGGTGGTCCCATAAGATTATAATGGAGCTGAAAATTCCTATCGCCTGGTGATGTCGTAGCGCTGCCAGTCATATAAAAGTACAGTATAGCACATTCAATTATGTGAAGTGCATAATACTTGATAATGATAACAAGTGAAATCCTTCAATACAGCACGTGTGGTGAAACAAATGAGTACACTAATGTTAAAATATGCAATTTATGCATTTTCAGTTGAAAAACAATTAAAAAGCATACTTAATATTTGAAATGTAAAAATCTTGTTATTATTGTGAAAAGCACACACACACATATACATATATATATATATATATATATATATATATATATATATATATATATATATATATATATATATATGTATATATAAAAAACAGAAGGAATGAAATCGTTCGATACAGCGTGGCAGGGGGCCGCAAAAGAATGATGGCATAAGAAGAACTTAGCTTTCAGCGTTCGGCGATCAGCGCGAAATGAGATGGTGGGCGGAAATGACGTTTTTCGGCGCGAAATGCGATGGTGGGCGGAAATGACGTCTTTCGGCGCGGAATGCGATGGTGGGCGGAAATGACGTCTTTCGGCGCGGAATGCGATGGTGGGCGGAAATGACGTCTTTTGGTCGTTCGTACATGAGAGGGGCGCGTTTCTTGCTTTTATTTCCGTCAAGCAATAAATTCAATGGTTTTCACATATATAACACGTTATTTTCACAAAGGAATAAGAGGAAGTCTGTGAGAACGAAAAAAAATGAAATACTCGGGTATTTCCATCAATTGTCGCCATTTCGGTCTCGGTTGCGCACTGCATCTTCCGGATGGCCGTCATTGGCTGTCACAGGCACGTGGGGGAGGGGGGGGACATCGGGACACCGGAGACATTTCAAACTCGGTGCAATTGTATACAGCGCACGCGCTATAATAAACAACTACAGTGTGGCCCGTTATAACGCGATTGTTGAGGTCCATAAAATGTCATCGGAAAAAAAAGCAGGGTCGCGCTAAATCGGGATTCAAGAAAATCAGCATTCAATCTGACCCAATGTTGACCTAACATCCTAAAACACCCCTATTTTCACCCGATTTGACCCGTTTTTTGCACGTTTACCTTCTACCAAATAAATTACCTTTGAATTAAAGAATTCCGCGAATAAATTGTTGTTACAGTCGAAATTAAAACACAAATTAATTTTTAGTAAGGCTTTTTATGTTGTTAAAACATTTGCACTGTTCCGAAAATATATCACACAACTGACAAGTGCTCGTTTCTTCATTTTTAAATTATAACATCGATGCAATGATATTTAATTATAAAATCCAAACGCTATTTATTCACCTTTCTATAATTGATGTGAGAGGAGATTGAAAGTAGCCGCTAACAACACATGACCGTCATGAACAGCACAAAGGTAAAACTAACACGTCTTCTGTCTATCTTTGATGTTGGACAGTGAGACAAGATGTGGAGGTGGAAGACAGTGATATTGATGATCTTGACCCTGTATAGGCCTAGGCAAATGTGTGTTTGTGTCTTAGTTTTTAACAAAAAAGTTTAAAAAGTAAGAAATAAATAAACAAGCCGGTAGGCGACATGGGTGTTCGCTCTAGAGTCGAGATGGAAAGCTGGCCGACACGACTAGCCGATATTCATGTACATGCCATCAATCAATTTAGCACAATAAATATGATTAACACAGCCCTCTTAATTTGCGCCCAGAAACGCGCCTTGTGAAATTTCAGGCATGTTTCCAAAGAGACTCCAACAAATGGCAGCCCTGGTAATTCCATTTATTTATTCGCTAAAGATTTTATTTTTTTATATGATGCTGGAAGACATTCTCCTTGGGCACAAAAAACACAGGTCCCTCGGAGGTCCAGTTTCAGAGGTATTGATTTTTTTTGTACAGTCCACAATAAGTGTACGATGTACGATAAAGTATTTTAGCTGTTGCTAAGTAACGGAGGTGTGCATAGCAGCCATTCATTTTTGTGTACATGCTTGCCACATTGTACACATTTCACCCAAGATTCATCAAAATCAGACTCTTTCTCTTTGATATATTAGCAATTAATCGTTTCTGAAATGTTCGACATGTACTCGCCCAAAACCTATCTCCTCCTACAAATATTTTTTGTTCGGGCTGCAAATTGGCATGAAGGGAGCTAGATAGATTGCGCACAGAACTCTAAGCTTCGATTTTTTTTACCACTTTAAAGGGCCGTTGCTTTGCCGTTGCTAGGGCCCGGGGTCCCATATGCGAAAGCACACGATTCCCAGAAATATTGGTCCTACCTACCAAATTTCATTGGAATCGGTTGAGTGGTTTAGCCCCGAGGCTTGACCAAAGTTTCGCGGACAGACAGACAGATGGAAATGTCCAGAATAAGGGTGCTCTAAGAGAAGCCAATAAATAAATAAATAAAAATTACCACTGTTCAATGTGTGTGTTTTCTGATTTGGGTTATTACAAAAGAGTCAAAAAGTTTTCAAATATAAAAAAGTGTATAAAGTAAAAAAAAGTTACAGTAAGCCAAGGTGAATTTATTATTGAAGAAAGAAAAAAAAATTTCTAAATTTAGTGTATCCTAAGTGTACATAGTGGGGCAACTTAGCATAACAATTGTGCATTTTGTGAGGAAAGCACCAAATTTGGCACACTAGTAGCCTATCATATTATGAACAGATTTGGATATTGGGCCATCTCAATTTTTTTGATGGCAGTGGTAAATGGCTGCCACAGCCATCAGCAGCTGAATTTGAGATGGCCCAATATCCAAATCTGTTCATAATATGTTAGGCTACTGGTGTGCCAAATTTGGTGCTTTCCTCAGAAAATGCACAATTGTTATGCTATATTTAGCTAAGTTGCCCCACTAACAGTGTTTATAAAATCGACAGTAGTGTACAGAAATGTCTTAGGCCTTCACATTCACTCACCACTCACTCACTGACTCACCCAGTGCAACTTCCAGTCCTGCAAGTTCCATTCATAGGAAGTGCCCGACAAAGGTGTACCATTTAAAAAAATATATTTTATACCGTATTTTTACTGTACCATTTTTATGTTTAGATACACAAATACATTCCATTGGGTTACAATTGCCTACAGTATTTAGTACAGTAACATGCTGTACAAGTTTGTAGCCGAGGAGCAATAGGCTAGACCATATAGCCTCGGTGTGTAGTAGGCTATACCATCTAGGTTTGTGCAAGTACACTCGATGATGTTCGCACAACGATAAAATAGCTTAATGACGCATTTCTCAGAATGTATCCCCGTCGTTAAAGGCCCGGTCACACCTTGACGTTTTAGCCAACGTATGCCGATTTTTGAATTTTTTTTCTAAAACGCTGGCACACGTTGAATACGTTATGGGTAAGTTTTGATAACATTGAGAGCACGCTGAAAAACACTGCCATACGTCGTTGTACGTTGGCTTTAAATGTTGTACTTTTTGGTTGTCCTCAAATTTCACGACGTATGCCGGCGTATGACTCACACGTTCCGCTACGCTGGCCACAAGTTGTATGCACGGTCTGCGATCATTAACAGACGTCAACACATGCTACTTGTAAGTTAATCATAAGTTGAGACACGCCGAGGTAATGTTTAGCGTACCCGAAACTTATTTCTAACCTATGATTAACGTGTTGTTGGCACGTTACGCGATCGTTGCCACACATCGACAGACGTTACTTTTAAGTTACTCATAGGCTGAAAGACGTCGGTATAATGGATCGTCCTTGCGTCAGCGTCCACGGCCACGGCCAGGACACTTATTTGCAGCATTCTTCAAACTTTTCTTCGGCATGACGAGGATGTTCACACTTCGATGTCTAGCTTGGCTATGATTCCAATTGTCCATCGGCAGCGTCTATTTAAAATAGTCGAGTTTGAGCGTTTTAACACGTTCAGAAGAAACGCTTCAAATTTCAAAACCCCAGCGTCAAAAAACAAAGGCGAGTGACAGCAATTTAAATCGTTCATTGAAAACAATGTAAATAGCTGAGTGGTACCGTTTAAAAGTCGTTGAGTGTAAAAAAAAATCCAATTGTTGAGCGCAAGCGTCTACTTTCAATAGTGGAGATGCAGCCATTTAAATCGTTGAGTTTATCATTTAAATCGTTAAATCGTTAAACGCAAGGACGATCCATCATAACCCACACCCTCCCCCTCACACTCACCTACTACTGCCAACATGAACAAACTACTACTACGAATACTAATACTAATACTGATACTGTTACTGCTGACATGGACATCGACTCAAAAAGGACTCGAAAACACTGTTGGGTTCCCCTTTTATGAACACCATTTTTATATACCAATTCCCAAAACCGCTGGGAACACGTCTTTATATGGCAGTTGTAAGCTAGAAACATGTTCTTTTTTTTTTTTTTGTCGACTGGAAGACGTCATTGGAATACGTCTACATACGTCGATGTGTGTTGGGACTACGTAAAGAATTGGTTCAAAGCACGTCAAACAAAAGTTAGAAATAAGTTTCGCGTAAAAAAGACATTACCGCGACGTGTTTCGACTTATGAGTAGCTTATAAGTAGCCTTTGTGGACGTGTGTAAGCGTCCACATATCGTGTGTAAAACTTATCCCCATCGCATGCAGAATGTGTGTCATACGCCGAGTACGTCGTAAAATTTTGAACATGTTTAAAATTTATTGACGTACTCTACTTACTACGACGTATGATAGCGTACTTTAGCGTTGTACTCACGTATACCAAACTTACTCATACCGTATTTGACGTGCCCCAACGTTTTAGACACATTTTTCTTATGTCGGCATACGCTGGCAATATCGCCAAGGTGTGACCGCGATGTTGACACTTCCATTTCTACGGCAGTTATGATTCGAATCATTGTGAGTCAGCCTTTTAATAGGCTACGTCACGACATCGTCGGCGATGCATGCAACGCGCTATGCCTAAGTTAGACTATCGTTGGGCATCGGTTGAGTAGGCCGACAACAGGTTCAGCATTCGTTGGTATAAGTTATCTATAACACAACGAAACGTTCTGTGTCTGTTACCAATGCGTTATACATAAGACCAAGTCGCTATGAATACGTCCGAATCTTGAAAAAAAAAAACATCAAAAGTTCAACGTAAGCCAGCGTTTTACATACATTTTAATACGTTGCCATCGCTGGCTAAAACGTCAAGGTGTGACTGGACCTTTAGTGGCGCATGACTATATATATATATATATATATATATATATATATATATATATATATATATATATATATATATACACACCGTGGTGCTCCCAGAATCCGAACGCCCCATTGTTTGAACAAATTGGAATCCGAACAATTTTTGAGAAAATTTTGCCCTAAAAACCGAACACATTTTCGAAAACCGAACAAAGTGGCGTTCATGTTTGTTCAATTGCGTCTCCCCCGCCTGTTCGACCCGCATCTTCGCGCTTTGTTCATTCAGTTCATCGGTGGAAGTACTCGTGAAAGCATCTCTCGTGTGTCGATCGCTACTTTACCTCGTGTTTTCAGATTGATTTGTGCATTTTTTTTTCAATTATCACCCTTGTGCATTCACCATGGCACCCAAGAAGAGCAATGAAGCAAATAGGAATCAGAGGAAGTCCGTGAGAACGACAATTGAGTTGAAGAAAGAACTTATCGCTAAGCATGAGAGCGGTACGCGTGTGTCTGATCTCGCTGCCATGTTCGAGCTGCGGAAATCGACCATGTGTAGGATTCTGAAAAATAAAGAAGCGATAAAAGCGCGAAAACCCGTCATAAAGCGAACTCATTCAATGAACCCTCTGACGAATTGGCTTAAGCGAACTCAACGTTTTTTGTTTTTTTCACGAGCATGGTAGTGACGTCCTGCTGCGTCACCCAATCGCTTCACCTCTTGATTCTCTCCCGTGGAACCGTGCGGTGAAAACGGCACGTTTGTGTCTCCACAGAGTGTACTGGGATATAAAACACCATTTGGTGCTTCATAGTTAATTACATACCTCCACCAGGCTGAACAGTTTATGTTTTGGATCCCAATGGCCACTGATAGGCCAGAGCTGCATCCAGACCTGATGGAAGAAGCGACAATGCTCCTGCTCATCCCCCAGGCTTGGAAAAAGATTCATGACCCAGAAAAGGTCATTTACTCATCTTATTTTACCTGAAACATCGGTAATTTCAGTTGAAAGTGTCTTGAAAGTGGCTTTTCTTGGGGTCCAGGAACGGATTAATTCACTTACCATTATTTCTTATTGGGAAAATAGTTTTGGAATCCGAACAGCCTTTGGAATGAATTAAATTCGGATTCTGGGGGTACCACTGCATATATATATATATATATATATATATATATATATATATATATATATATATATATATATATATATATATATATATATATATATATATATATATATATATATATATATATATATATATTGTTGCGGATTCGCGCCCGCCGGCGTGCGGACGGCCACGTAACTCGAATCGCGGCACGTCGCCCACCGGACGGACAATCCCGTCGTGACCCTCTCGGACTAACGCCGGGAACTAGACACGGGTGGGCCTTTCGGCCTCACCACGATCGTGCCAATCGGCCCCCCGCGTGGGATAGGGTTGCTCGCCAAATTCGACCTACCTAAGTACCCACACGGAGGGTAGACCGAGCGATCGCACCTCGCCGCAGGTCGACTTCGGACACGGGCCACTTTAAGCGACCCGTTCCGTACTATCGGGATAACCGAGCGGTGTTATCGTCAACCTGGACGGTTCGATTAATTATCGGGCGTTTTAGCCCACGACCAACCCTTTACGTGAAGTAAGATGGAGATTCAATAAAGGAAAAGACGAAGCGAAACGGGAAAAAAAGTTCAACATAAAGCACATTTATTCCGCGGCAAACGGAAAGCACACATATACAATTATACACCAAAAGCAAATGTAAAAGAAGAAGAAACACACAATAATGCACAAAAAGCAAATGTAAAAGCAAAACACAATGCAGATATACCACCGACTACCGAGCACACGGCAACACTTATACAGTTTTACTTCACAGACGGCGCCGACAACACATATACTCAAAGCAAAAGAAAAAGGGACCACCCTCCACGATGAGGGGGGCAGACGGGCCTGGGGCCGAGACCGCGTCGAGCCTACCCGTCTGGTGATGAGCCGCAAAATGGCGGTGGCGCCCCGACTCCGCGGGCCTCGCTGGCACTGCCTGGTATGGGGTGGGAACGGGGCCCCCTTCTCGCACTATCTCAGCGCGGGGGGAAACAGGAGGGGGTTGTTGATGCTCGGGGGGGGATGAGGATATCTCGCTAGCTCGGGTCCCGCGACGAGCGTCTCCACCGCGACCTCGGTCGCGTTACCGGCCTCTCCTCTCCGCAGCTCCCCGACTCTGACACGAGCGCCCCCTCGACTGCCTTCGCCGCCGCCACCTCTCCAACTCTCCACAGCTCCGTCCAACTGCTTTCTCCGACTCTTCTCTTCACTGACTTCCCAACTCAACTCGACTCCGACTCTTCCCAACTCAACTCAACTCCACCAACTCCACTTCACTGCCGGCGAGCGAACGCGGCCCTTTATAGCCCCCGGGGCCTCGCTCCTTCACCTTCGACCCTTTACCTCTGGCTGGCTCCCCATTGTACAGAGGAAAAGTGGGCGTGAATGCTTTTTGATCCATGAATCTGCATATAGCGATATTACTCCGACGCACCTGGAGGCGGGGCCAAATCGCCCCATGCTCGCTGATGGGACGGAACAGAAGTGGGCGCGAGTCGTTTTTGATCTGATTTCTTCGGAAAGGCTGGTGTTTCTGCACCCGCTGCTCGGTGCGCGCCCTGCACGAGTCCAGTATCGGTGCCCACAAGCGGCGCGGGAATGACGGTGATGCGATGGTTGCGAGAGCGAGATGTGACGGCAAGGGTCGTGGCTGTTGGCGTTGTTGTTGTCGTGAAGCGGCGTTGCGGCTGGTGGTTGTTGCGTGATGGCTGTTGAGACGTGGTTGGTGGTGGTAGTAATGGTAGTAATGGCGGCTGGTCCAAAATAAAGATAGTAAAAGAAAAACGGCTATCTAGAGGGGTCGCAGCCCGAATGAATGACATTTATTCCCTCTAAACAACGGGTTTGGGCCTAACTACACATATACTTACAGAGATATCTCACCTAAGGGACCTGAATGGTGGTTTGCGAATTTCGTCAACCACAACAATATATATATATACATACATACATACATACATACATACATACACGTTTTAAAAAGTAAGTTCATTTACCACAATTGCTCTTGAACCACAGAGGATTCAGGTTGATAGGTGGGCTGAGGTTGAGGATGTGAGGACTCTGACTCTTCTTGAGGTATGGGATGCAAATCTTTGATCTGCACAAACATGACAAAGATGTGCATTAGCACCACCCAACATGAATATAGAAGTACCTGACAAAAATGTCCCAACACGCAATGAAACCCCAACCTGCCTATTGGAGAGGAAGCAAATAATTTTTTTGTAGGTGGCAAAAGCAATGCAAATGAATAAATGAACATTTAAAAGGCTTTCTTGTTCTTCAGAGCAAGACGTCTTTTCTGCACAAACAAACAATGTACTGCATGTCATACACTGGGAAATCAGGAAATACATGGAAAGCAGAGAGTGTGTTTTAACTCTGCTACAAAAAGCATGCTTACACTCATCATGTCTGCATCCTCATATTTACAATTATTGTATAGTTTATTCATGAGTATTGTTAGGGGCGAAAGGGGGTTAGATATTGTACGATTTGATATGTTAGTTTTGATTCATAAAATTTGCTTCGTGCATTTGCTGGAGGAGATTGCATGGTGCTGGACCTGCAAGTGGATTAAGAGAGAGCAACTTGCCTTCCTGGAACATTAATCCCACCTAAAGCAATCTCAGTGCATTCCAAAAAGTCCACAAGCATGTCCTCTCAGGAGAGCCAGAAAACAAAATCTGTAGAAATTCAAGATTGAACCTTCAAACTTGTCTCCCTCCTACAAAACCTGGTAGCACCTTGTGAAGTCCATCTCTGATATATGCTTCCTTTCCATCCCTTTCCTCTCTAACTGGCACCACAGCCGGCTACGCTTGTGAGAAAGCTGATAGTCTCAATTGTGTGTTTGTTTCATATTTTGTGTCCCCATTCCCTGTCACACCCAACTGCTTTTTTTCACCTCACAGGGTGGAGAAGGTTCTTTCAACCCTTGACTTTGACTCTGCTGCTGGACCGGACGGCATAAACTCACGTGACCTTAAAACCCACTCTGCAGCTCTTGCACATACTCTCTCTGCCCATTTCACCCTGTCATATGCACAAAGTCCTCTTCCATCTTCGTAGTGAGAAGGTCTTAAGACTGAATTGGGGCAACTAAACATCATTTCTTCAGCAGAGGCAATTAGGCCTTTGAGAGAAAGGGAGAAAGACACTTACCTATCCATTATAACCTGTTACAAAGACAAAAAGTTCATTTCAATTATGTTGTTTCTATCTTGTAGCGGAACATGCTACAAATAAGTATCCACAGTGCAATATCGATTACCTGAAGCAAGCATATGCTGCACAGTGTTCTATCCAAGATTTGTTTGCAATAATTAAAAACAAAACAAAAAAAAAAAAAACAAACAAAAAAACCCAAATATTAACTTATTATATGGGTGTTCCATTCTTGCATGTTTAAAAACAAAAAGCTGAAACACATAACAAGCTTTTGTTCTGCAAGAACAAGGAATGCATACGAAAGGCAATTCAAATAATTAGTAATCTATCTCTTCAAAAATACCAGCGATAGAAAAGCCGAGATCACAATACACCAATATACTAAGATCACAATCGTAATTTTGATCACGAAAGGCAAAGATCAGTTTTAAAGGTAAAACCATGTCCGAATCAACAAAAATTCCTGAGAAATTCAGCGAATTCATATTTCCGACTTCATGATACATTTTTCTTCAAAATATGTGAAGTCAAAAGTTTAACAATCATCATATGTCATATAACAGTGGTTTTCAAACTTTTTTTAGTGGCGACCCAATTTCAGAACCTCTCGACATCGCGCGACCCAAAAGATTGAAAACCCAATTCATAATATATAAGATAAGATTTCATATGACACAAGAACATTTACCGTTTACTTTATTCACCATTGTCATGTTTTCATAGACGAGTAAACGGAGAATGGCCTACAGTATCTAAATAGTACAGTTGAACGTTTCAGAAGTTTAGTCCGAATGACATTTAGATACATCAGTGAGAAGGATGAGCCTGTTTTTCAGAAACCAACTTCTCTATTTGTGGAGAAGTGGATAACAATGCCAGGATCATATCATGATCCATTTCTAGGTGATTTCTGTACTTTGTTTTAATCACCACCATGGTGGAGAACGACTGCTCACAAAAGTATGATGAAGGATATAGCATGAGAACCTTAATGACGCGCCGTGACAGGGTCGGGTACGACGGCAGCATTTTGCACCAGAATGTTGACAAAGAATTCGTCCGCGCAAGAGCCTGCGCTCCTGAATCCTGCTGGAGCTGTACAAGTTTTTCCTGTGCTGTATCATCTTCATCAGCAATCGAGTCCAGTGGAGCCGTGAAAGGGTCCTGAACCACAGAAAAGGACTGCACATCCAGCTCAGGGAAATAGTGCTCGAACTGTTCAATGGGCGACCGAAGGTGACATGCTATCTCCCCAGAAAGACTGTCGAGCTCAGTATCATCGTACTGGCAGGTCGTTAGATGCCCCACCAGACGGGGGAAAAGGCTGAAGCGCTCAACAGCTGCTTTGTCTGCCTGTAATTTTGAGTCACCAGAAATCCGCTCATTTTGTCGTGAAAACTATGAGGTTGGCGTCTTTGCCTTGGAGGGAGCGGTTGAGGACATTGAGATGTTCAAAGATGTCAACGAGATTGCACAGTTCTGACAGCCAAGAGTCCAACTCAAGCAACACTACCCATGCTGTTTTCCCTTGTGTGCGTAGGAACTCCTTCAGTTCATCTTTGAGCTCGTAAACGCGCAGAAGAAGGTTTCCTCGAGGTAACCATCTTACTTGAGTGTAGAATAGTAAATTCTTATGGTCGGCGTCCATCTCCTGGCAGAATAGCCTGAATAACCTAGTGTTGAGGGCGCTCGATTTGATGTGATTCACCATTTTTACGACTTCTGAGAGCACGCTCCGCAAGGTTTCTGGCAAAGTACGAGAGGCGCGCGCTTCTTGGTGAATCATGCAGTGTACCATGGAGGTCTGAGGAGCCACCTCAAGCAATTTAGCCTTGAATCCAGAACGCACTCCTAACATTGCTGACGCGCCGTCTGTTGTAGAACCGAGCAACTTTCCGAAGTCCAGATCATGGTCATGATAAAACTGCTCTACTTTCCCAAAAATGTCCTCGCCTTTGGTGATGGCCTCCAATGGTTTGATGAGCAGAGGCTCATCGACAAAGTTATCAGCCTTGATGAAGCAGACCCAGACGATGAGTTGCGCATATGATGCGATATCAGTGGACTCGTCCAACTGTATGGCGTGCCACCGCGATTCCTTGATCTTCTGTACAACCTGAGCCGTTACATCCAGACTCATATATTCAATTCTGCGTTGGATGGTGTTGTCAGAGAGGGGTATAACTGCCAGTTTCTTCACCGCTTCCTCCCCAACCATCAGAGATACCATGTCCTTTGCACATGGCAGCACGAGTTCTTCCGCAATGGAGTGAGGCTTTTTAGTCTTGGCAACATGGAGCGACACTCAATACGGGGCCTCTAATGCCCGAGAATTGGTCTGATGGCATGTAACCTCTCTGTCAAGACGCGTATTCTTGAGTGCAAGAAGTTTCCTCTCAAAGAACGCTCTCTCCTTATCCTGATAAGGCGCATGTTTTGTAGTTAAATGCCTCTGCAACTTATTTTGTCTCATAGACTCTGTAGAAAGCACTTCGAAACAAATCACACACTGAGGCCTCTGTGCCCCACTTTTATCCACCAAGTAGTAAAATCCAAGGTCCAGAAATTTATTCTGGTAAGAACGTTCTTGAGATTTGCTGGTGGCCGGTGCTGCCATCACAAATAAGGTCTCGAGTCGTACGTGGAGACGTGAATAGACGTTAATGATAGTCAGAGTCTGAGTCTGAGAGGCCATGGATCAAACCACTAATTTCCTGCCAAAATGAACCGCCCTTCAGCGAGCCCGCACATTGGCTGGATCCCATTCCAAGCGTCATGTTGCGCCGGTTCCCATACTTTGAACGAACCGTTCATATTACATCCTGTAAAAGCGAACACCGATCGAAAATAGACAATTTGTTTTTCGCTGCAAGCGGACGCCTACAACCCCACGAAATTTGCTCGGCCACCCCACGTTTGAAAAACCAAGTCATATAATCTAAACTTGGGGAAATGTAATGCTTCCCTTTTTTAAAGTACTTTGAAAATGGAGATATATTCAATGGGATAATTCAGTAAACGGTGTGAATTGTGCGCTGCCTCACACGAGGTACGTTCCTCGGAAGTTCACATGCATCATCAGGTCAACGACTTTCATAGGGGTCTCCAGCGTACCTGTGAGGCTTATTGCACTTGCATTGTTCACCAGGATGTCAATGCCTGCCAAAAAAACACACAAGCACACTGCCAACTTTAAAAACAGTAGAAATAACATCATCGTTAAAAGTTTCACATTTAGGGGGTATTCACATTCAATATTTCTGGGGAGAGGGACATGTTTCTTAACAGTGAGTGAGTGCTTTGTGCATATTTAATGGAGTGACAATTTGTGGAAGGGAAACTGGCAACATACCACCAAACGATTTAACAGCAGATTCCACAGCAGAAATGACTTGCTGTTCATCTCGCACATCCACAATACATGGCAAGGCCCGACCACCTGCAGCTTCCACTATAAAAAAAATAACTAAATAAATAAATAAATAAGACTCCGCCACATCAGATGAACACAAACCTCAGTAATCAATGCAGCAGTTTATTTTAACCAAACAGACATGTTACAGAGAAGAAGCGAGAACAAATGCAAATTTGCTGTTCATACCTTCCTGTGCGACAGAATATATCGTCCCAGGCAGCTTGGGGTGTGGTTTCGCAGTCTTGGCAGCCAGAACCACACTCGCGCCGTCTTGAGCTGCCTTCAGTGCAATTGCCTTGCCAATACCACGGCTAGCTCCCGTCACAAACAATGTGCGGCCTGCAAGCTTGCTGTAACACAGGAATCTCAACTAACCAATTGTGCATAAAAATTGCAGTTATACTTCATAGTTGACAATAGAGACAATTTGAGACATGTCTGTTTGTATTATGTGGCTTTGTTTGGTCACATTCTAGGAATTCCTACATCACTGGAGGAAGCGAGTTGAAAACCGATTGCTTGAACTCGGGGAGTGCCCAAGGAAGTTGGCTGGCGAAAAAAAAAAATCAGTCATAACCCATAGGGGTTCAAGATGGGGAAGGGTGCAAATTCTATATGTAAATGTGTATCATATTAGCACTGCTTCCTGGTGTGATGGGTTTTACAAGTCGTATTAAAACAGGCCAATTCACTGCATGAAAAACACAGATGCGAAAGAAGTGGGTGAAATATAATACTGAATCTCATACAGTTTGTGTGCTCAACTTCATTGCACTCCTGAACAGCTGGGCAGAGTGAATTGAAAACTGGTGGTTGCATTTGGGGTGTGCAGGGGCTTTTCATTGGATAAAAAATTTTTTTTTGAAAACCAATTGTCCCAGGGGGTCAGGGTGGGGCAGGACCACCCCAATTTTCTCGACGTAAATGTATATTGTATAGCACCACCAAGTGAAAGCCAGTATCTTCTTCATTTGAATGCAGCACAAAGCTGTGGGGTAGCATCATTGGCTGAGAGTGCAGCTGTGCCCGCTGCTGGTTAGGGTAGGAATTTGTAATTTGTTCATCGTGCTGGTGGTGATCGCTCGTCTACTCTTCACGAAGGACACCGTGGCATCTTTGACGTCCACCAACAAATGCTGGCAGACGGGATGTCCGTCGAACGTACATCCGAGCGACGGCACACAGACCGATGAATCATCCTGCCTGTAGGGGGAAAAAAAAACTGGGATGACAGTTCATAATTGGGTCGTGATTTAAACCCAGGCTAAACAATCGTAATCCCCGAGAGCCGGCCATCCTGTCAGCCAAAGCCAGTATTATGAAGCATAATAAAATACACCATGACCCCAGTTCCGTTTTCGCCCCAGCTTGTCCGTCTGCGAGCAGGATATCTCCAAATACTATGGACGGATTCGTACGAAAAACTTGGTGGACAGGTTGAGTGTGTGACAAGGATGAATCGATGAGATTTATGGTTAACATCCGAATCCAGATGTCCCGGCCCATCAGTGAGATGCAAACCGCAAACCGCAGTTCAGCCTGGTGGGGGCACGTGCTCCACCGAGTGACCTTGTAACCTTCATCGGTGTCAGATTCCTCAACACTCGTGACAAGGTGATGGCACAGGTAACCTGCACGTGCCCCGAGAACCACGTGCTCATCCAGACCCGCACGGCCTCGTGGACATTCTAAAAGCATCAACGGTGTATTTTACAGGAGGAACGACGGTAACGGTCTTGGGAAAGTCAAACGGGTAAACCAACAATCGGGTAAACCTTGTGAGCAAGTGAGGGCTGTTTCTCGTTTGAAATACGAACCGATTCCCTGACGAGTTGATTTGTAAGTGCACGAACTCATCGAAGCAAACTCACCCCGTGTTAGGAAGCATCGTCAAGTTGAGAGTCGTTGCGCCTTTTCTTCAGCAACAAACACCGAGGTCGAAACGCCCGATAAAGTCAAATAAAAAATAATAATAAAAACAGCGCAGGTTGAACCTTCACCCACTCGCCCCTGATTTTACTGTTGTACAATTTTTAACCGTGTTCTCGGTTTAATTGTTGCTGTACTTGTATCCAAAGAGAATCTTTCACCGAACACGAATGTTATTTCATTTAAAAAAAAAAAAAATTCGGCACGCAAATGCAGAATTGGATAAAAAATAGGAATGCGTCGACCGAGCTAACGATGTTGTGATATACATTCCCAAACGTTACACACATCATCTCGGTGATTCGAGTCAAACCTCGCAATAAAAAGCGAGGAACGGGAAAATCAAAACATTTGTATTATTTATTATGCCGTAATTATAGTGACATAATGTTAATACAGCAAAATTGTGTGAAATTGCATTTGCAAGCGATTTGGCCATGGGGTGTTGCGCTAGCAAGCGGCTTGCTGTCGCTTTCCAAGCAGCTTAGCTTGGTTCGAAACGCTCAACCAAGCACCCCCAACACACCACTCCAACACCGGCGGTCTCCGTGTAAACAGTGCTGTCGTGGTACTTGAGCAAATGCTGTCCGAGCCATTGTTTTCACTTTTACAAGGACACAAGGAAATCGAACACAGGTGGAGGCCATTCAACCCGTCACGCCTGTATGAACACCATACTCGTTTGTAAACACAAGATCCAAAGAAGAAAATGCCAAAAACAAGCTCAAATGAGTAAAAAGATCCTCGTCCACTTTATGATGACGTCATAAAAACGAATATGACGTCATTGTGATGCATCAGGTTTGCGATAAATTATCTGTGCTAATGTCCGGCTTGATTCCCGCAAACAAAATTCAAACAGCTTGCCTAGTTTCGGAGATAATGGTATAGGCGATTTCCATTAGCGGCGATATTATGACGTCAACTTTTTTTCTGGGAAGAATTTCCAAAATCGGAGATGGTTACTGCCTGCGCGTGGGCTTTCTGCATATACATGGCAAGTTTCACGAAGATCCGATGAAAACTCTGGGTTGTGAAACAAAAAATGTCAAAAAATAGGAACGACGTCATAAAAATTGATATGACGTCATAGTGATGTATCATATGTGCGGTAATTCATCTCTGCTAATGCCCTGTTCGATTCCCGCAAACACAATTCAAAAAGCTTCCCTAGTTACCTTCGCAAACTGTTTCGAAGGTTATGTTTTGATCACTGTTGTAATGTACTGAATGGGAGATGCTTAGCAGGCAGACACGAGCGGAGGAACAGTCGAGCCGGGCTGTGTTGCACAAGCGCGAGCGCGGGCGTACTCTGCCCGCGGCTCTCCTTTATTACGTATGCACACGCACAAGCCGCGTTCGACTACTGCATTCCTACGACGCCTCAGGCGGGGCGCACACCTTATATCCCTTGCAGATACGATGACCACTCCGACCACTCCCACACCACCATGCCCTTCCCCGTAGGCCCGCAGACTCCACCACACTCCTCCCCCCTAAAACTATGATTATTAAATGATCACCATCATAATAAGCATAAACAACACGAAGGACTTCGGTATAATAACCATGAAAATAAAATGAAAACAGCGAAGTATAACAGCACACCACATCATATAATGCGTGAAAGCGGGTTAATGGAGCCGCCACGACCAGATTCCGAAGACACAGCACCTCCCAAACTCTGGCCGTGTTACCGATATGAAGCAGCAAGGTGAAAAAAAACACAGCAGCCCTACCCAGCGGAAACGCCCCCAGGCGGCTCATGCTGACATGGCCCTCGCCGAGGTCGTGGCGATCTTTCGAGCCAACCTCCCCCAGCACCATCAAACGCCTCCGGCCCACTCCCCCCAGGCAGACCCGACGTAGATAAACATTCCGAGGCCGGAAGCCCGCTGTCTGGAAGCCGTGGCGCCAGCGCCAGCCTTGATCGACCTTGGCCGGGGGCGCTGAACAGCGCCGCTGGCTGTACGCACTTAATGCTCCAAAACAACTCTCGCACCACAATCAGTCGAGACACCAACGCCCGTCTAAACGGCCTTGAGCGAACACAGAGAGCTGCGCTCGCAACCAGAGGTGGGGGTAACGCCGACCAGTGCACCAGTCTTGGTTCCGAGTCGATCTCCGAGACCCACACGGCAGCGAGACGGTCGCAATTCCATTTAAACCACACTTCAATCATAGGCTCGTTATAAATCACTACGAACATTATTCGAAGCATTGCAAACTCATTTTTTCGTACAGCGCGGTCTTTTGATAAACTCCCAGCACATGACAAAGCAACTACCTGCGGCCCGGGACAATGGAAGGCCAACCCAACCTTTTTATTTTCCACCACTGCTCCCACCTCACATTGATCATAATACCAACCCCATTGACTGATCTCCGCCAAATCCACTTTCACCCGAGAACTGCTGGCATTTATTTCAACAACGTTAAACTGCATCACTAGAGCAAGGAAAAACACATATGCCATGAACAACAACCCACAACCCGCATCACGAGTCCGCTTATTGGTTGTCGACTCGATGTTGTGACTCGCGACTCCCTTTAACGCCACGGGCTCACCGCCACCTGTTGAAGCTGCCTGAACAACACCGACGCGCATTGCCTCACGAACACTGCCGAAGCGCAGGAATTCATCGCGAGCGAAGCGCGGGAACTCATCGCGAGAGCTGATACGGCTCTCGCCGCTCCCGAACCGCACATCACTGCCGCCGGCAGCAACGAACGACCGCTCCCACTGCATCGACGCGGCCCCCGCCGCCAGAGCCTCGCCCTCGGTACTCGACGAAGGCCTCGAAGAGAGCACTGGCACATCTGGAGGTACGAACCGGAGATCCAGTCCGAGGTGCGCCAGCCAGTCCCGACCCAAAAGGGGGGGGGGCCTCCCCTCGTACAACGAACACCGAGAGCCGGGCGCGTCGATCTCGGTAGCGCACTGAGACGTCGGCCCTCGCAAACGGTGCAATCGCTTCACCGGTGTACATGTATAACGACAAGGCCATCTTGACCAGGCGAATACCGCGAAGACCACGAGCCGCCTGCTCACCCATGACCGACACTGCAGCCCCGGTCTCCACGCAAAACACAGTCGGTTGGCCATTCACTTCGACCTCAACCGTGAAAGGCATCGTCATCTCCGAACCAACGGAAAACAGACTCAACCGTGGTTGCATCTCCTGCTCCGGCTCGCCGGCATCGTCATGCCCCGGTTGCAGGCCGATCTCCAGGCCACTGGGGTCCTCCCGCACCTCGTCATCCAAGACCCCAACGGAGGCCCCCGCCATCCGACACACGCTTCAAATGTCCCACCTTGTGACAATGCAAACACACGGTGTTCTTATACGGGCACATCTGTCGCAGGTGCGGTCCCCCACACCCCCAGCACTCCCGGAAAGCCCCTTCACTCCAGGTGCGACCGTGCTGCGGTGCCCCTTCGCTCCCGGTGCGACTGTGCTGCGGTGCCCCTTCGCTCCCGGTGCGACCGTGCTGCGGTGCGCGCCCTCGTCCCGCACCGCTAGGCGCGCGTGCAACCTGCGGCACTTGAGCCATCGCGCGGACTCCGGGCTGCGCGACCTGCGGCACTTGTGCGGTCACCGCGTGGACCTCGGGATTAGCCGCCATGCCCCAGCTGGAGCTACTCATTACGTCCTGGCCAGCAATGGCGCGGACATCCGTGAGTGTCTGCTCGACAGACGAAGCAGTCGCGACCGCCGAGTCGAATGTGATGTCGGTCAACCGCAGGATGGCTGCTACCATCTTTGCGTCTCGCAGACCAGAAATAAAACGATCTCTGAGCCGTGCCGGACGCTCCTCTGTCGTGAATTTGCACGGCACAGCCGAATGCTTCACCTGTGCTACGAAGTCCGCAACGCGCTCCTCGCCACCTTTAGCGAGATGATCGAACTGGAACTGCGCGAGATGTAACGACTTCTCTGGCGCCAAGTGGGTCTTCATTTTCGCCACGATGTCCTGAAAGGATAGCACGTCATCACTGGGCCTATTTGGAGCCACCAAATCACTCAGCAGCCGGTAGTGCTCCGTTGATAGCGAGGCGAGCAAGATCGCCTTGCGTTTCTCTTCATCCTCTACATCATTCGCCTGAAAGTAGCAACATAACTGTTCAGAAAACAACTCGAACTCATCTCCCCCGAAACAAGGGCACGCGTCCGTGCGCCGTGCCCCGACCTTCTGCCATGCTCGTGCTGGCGAGACCCTTGGCTCCGTAGCTTGGAACTGCCCTGCACACGCCGATCCGAAGATCCTCGTCGCCAACTGTAATGTACTGAATGGGAGATGCTTAGCAGGCAGACACGAGCGGAGGAACAGTCGAGCTGGGCTGTGTTGCACAAGCGCGAGCGCGGGCGTACTCTGCCCGCGGCTCTCCTTTATTACGTATGCACACGCACAAGCCGTGCTCGACTACTGCATTCCTACGACGCCTCAGGCGGCGCGCACACCTTATATCCCTTGCAGATACGATGACCACTCCGACCACTCCCACACCACCATGCCCTTCCCCGTAGGCCCGCAGACTCCACCACAACTGTGTATTTATTTATTTATTTATTTATTTATTTGTGAATATGTGTGTTTGTTTGTTTGTTTGTTTGTTTGTTTGTTATTCGCATAACTCCAAAAGTATTGAATTGAATCGCAGCAAATTTGGTGGGATGATTGGTGCATAATTATCCGAGGACCATTTCATTAGATTTTGGGAGCGATCGGGTCAAAGGCCAAGGTCAAGGTCATGAAAAGGTCAAAATCGTCTTTTTACCATAGCGCGGTCAATTTGTATCCAATTTGCATGCAACTAATGCCAAAATGTTCAGAATTCAATGCCAATCTTGTGATATGTGACATGATACAATGACGTAATAGCCCTTATTAGCGGTTGGGAGTCAAAGGTCAGGGGGGTCACGACATTGCAAAATGTGCGGTTTTAGTCATAACACGGTCAATTCTTATCCGATTTGCATGAAACCAACACCAAAATGTTGACTGTTCTGTTCCCCACACTCTATTACCAATTACAAAATTAAGAGTGCAAAGGTCAAGGTCGATGTCATGAAAAGGTCAAAATCGTCATTTTGCCATAGTGCGGTCGATTTTTATCCAATTTGCATGCAACCAATGCCAAAATGTTGTGAATTCAATGCCCAATCTTGTGATATACGATATGACCCAATGACGTCATTACCTTTGTTTGCGGTTCGGGTCAAAGGTCAGGGGGTCAACGACCTTTATTATCATGACGCGGTCAATTCTTCTACAATTTGCATGTAAGTAGATTCAAAATGTTTAGAATTCAATTCCCTATCCTGTGATGTGTAATATTTGACAGTGACTTTATTGGTGAGTTTACAGCATTGGAGGGGGGGGGGTTTACAGTGACGAACAGCTTGGCAGATGTGGTATGGGATTAAATACCCTCACAATCAACGGTTTCTGGGGGGGGGAGCGGGGAATGTAGCGTTGGCGAAGGTATGCGCTCTACTGAGTGCCCGTTCTAGTTTGAGATAATTTTTTAGGAGATTTCCATTAGCGGAGATATGTTGATGTCATAACTTTTCTTCAAGGAGGAATTTTCTAAATCGGAGATGGTTACTGTCTGCGCAGGGTATTTTTACATATATATGCCAAGTTACAGGAAGTTTCGATGAAAACTGTGGGCCATCGGTCTCCAACATGCGGCCCGTGGAGCCCGATACTGCGGCCCGCGAGGACTTTCCAATCAAAACACATTTCCATGTAGCAATTTTAAAGGGGTTTACACAATGCCACTGCCGGTCACTGCCGCTTTCCGTCGGGAGGAATCAAATCAATTTGATTTTACCTTCCGGCATCTTGCGGCAGTATTTAAAATTAATTACACCCCGAACGGAAATTTGTTCAGAATTACAGTGCGTGAACAATCGATCGATCGAATACATATAAAATTTATTAATTAAAAACACAATACTCCAATAAACCCCAAACGTTGTATCGATTTCTCAACACAAACGTTGTGTGATAGTATCAAGTTTCTCAATAAAATGCATCAATTTTTTTCTGGCTCCCAACATCCTTGGGAGTAGTGAATGCGGCCCGTGGGAGCAAAAGGTTGGGGACCACTGCTTTAGGCTGTGAAACAAAAAAGTCCACAAGAAGAAGATGAAGAACAACAACCTGAGTAAGACTTAGAGATCCTCCACGAGGATCTAAAAAGTTGAATTAATTAATTAATTTTCTTCTTTTTCTTCTTCCCTTCAGGGAGGGGGGCATGGGCTTGGTTAAAAAAACACACATCAACCACACAACACCCCTTGACAAGACTCCCACCAACAGCACTCCATACATATGCACACAATCACTCATCAATGCTCAAGTTACCGAAAAGTCCTGTCAACATCCCTGTACCCCTCTATCTCCATAACTTCCAGGTACCTATCTAATTCTAATTTAAACTTATCTACTGTTTCTGCTGCCACTACCTTTCTAGGGAGATTATTCCATGCATTAACTACTCTCTGAGGAAAAGTCCCCTGCCTTACTACCATCTTAACTCTCCTCTTCTTTACTCTCAGGCTATGGCCCCTGGTCATATCACTGTCGACTTGAATAATTCATCTGCACTTATTTTATCTCTGCCTTTCATTGTCTTAAACATCTCTATCATATCTTCTCGTAACCGCCTCCTTTGTAGTGTGGAAAGCCCCGTCTCCTTCAACTGCTCCTCATAGCTGAGTCTAACTTGGCCCTAAATCAATCTGGTAACCCTGCACTGAACCCTCTCCATGGCGTCTCTTTCCTTCCTGAGTTGTGTTGACCAAAACTGCACACAATATTCTAGATGTGACCCTCACTCAATTCCTGAACAATGTTAACACCACCCCTTTTGATTTATAAATGATCCCCTTCTGAATACAACCTAAAACCTTATTTGCTTTACCTATAGCTGCATGGCACTGTGCTACCTGCTTACCTCCTGTATCTATTACCACCCCCAGATCCTTCTCCTGTGTGACACGCTCCAAAATTACCCCTTGCATCCTGTAATCTCTATTTTCATTGTTCTTTCCCATCCCCAACACCTTACACTTGCTCAGGTTAAATTCCATCTGCCAATCTTTTGCCCAATCTATGCAAGTATCAATACTTTCCTGAATCTGTTCACCACCCCCTCTGCTATCCACCTTACCTCCAAGCTTTGTGTCATCTGCAAATTTGGAAAGCTTACTCTTCACCCCACTATCCAAATGGTTGATGTGAATAATGAATCGTAATGGTCCAAGGACTGATCCCTGAGGATCACTACTTATATCCTCCCTTATATCCTGGCACCCTGCCCTACTCACCAAACTCTCTTCCCATGGTATTCAAGGCCATCTCCACTCATGGCTCGCAGACTTCCTCTCCTGTCGCAGTCAACGTGTGGCCCTAAATGGAGTTCTTTCATCCCCTCTTCCTGTGCAGGCCGGAGTTCCTCAAGGTAGCGTTCTGGGCCCTGTTCTTTTTCTGGTTTTCATCAATGATCTCTCGGACTCTCTGGAAAATCCTCTATTTCTCTTTGCCGACGACTCCACCCTCTGCCGTACCATCTGTCATCCCTCAGACCGGCAAGCAGCAGCTTCTTCGCTCACTGCAGATCTAGATAAAATCACAAACTGGTCCAACACGTGGAACATGTCTTTCAATCCAGACAAATCTCACACTCTCACTATGTCTCTTCGAAAGGACCGTTTACAAAACCCCCCCATCCACTTTCTCAACAATCCTCTGGAAGAAGTCTTTTCTTTCAAGCTTCTGGGTCTCACTATCTGCCATGACCTTCCCTGGGAAAGTCACATTTCCAACCTCGCCTCAAAAGCCAGTCGCCGACTGGGAATCCTCCGTCGTGCAAAGTCCTTCCTCGGCCCTCTTGAGCTCCTGACCACTTACAAAGCTTTTGTCCGTAGCCTGATGGAGTACTGCTCTCCCCTCTGGGCTGGTGCTCCTGCCTCCCACCTTTCTCGACTTCACGCTGTCGAAACCAGGGCTTTTAAGATCATTGGCATCTCCCGCAATGAAGCTGAGTCTTTGGGCCTCTCACTCAATCACCGCAGGTTGGTCGGTGGTCTTTCTGTCTTCTACCGACTCCTCTCCAGCCTTGCCCCCCTGCTCTCTCTGCGATTTGTCCCAACCACATTTCCACAGGGCGCTCAAGGTCCGCCAACAACCCCCTTCTGGTAAAACTACCAAAATCACGAATCACTGCTCATCTTCACTCTTTCATTCCTCTTTTTTCCCGCCTTTGGAATAAACTTCCTCACTCTATTCTTTCCCATTCTTCCCTCCAGGCTTTCAAAACAGCTGTTCACCACCACCTCTTATCTTCCCCCATCCAAATCCTCGATCTTTTCTACCCCCGATAATCCACCCAAGCCCACTTCCTTCAATTCTCCTGCTTTCCTTCCTGAAAGTCCCTTTAATGTCCATCTTCTCCTCGCCATGTTCCCCGTCCCATCCCCATCCCTCTCCCTTCCACAGTTCACCTGTGTCTGTTCCCCAATGTTTTGTCCCTTCCACTCCCGCCCCTCTTGTCTCATGCCTCCTTGCTGTGAGTTGTGTGTCAGCTCTCATACGAGCCTCGACCAAGGTATACAAAATTAAAAAAAAAAAAAAAAGACATCGTCCCACTCACAGCCACTCTTTGCTTCCTACCACAAAGCCAGTTTACAATCCAATTCACTACCTGACCAGCCACTCCACAATCCCTCACTTTGTCCAACAACCTCTGATGTGGTAACTCATCAAATGCCTTCTTAAAGTCTAGATATACTATATCCACTGTCTTTTGGCTATATCTTCTCTTAGATTACCTAGCTATTCCTTTACTTCCTCCACTCCAACCTGGATCTTCCGGAAAAGCCCTTCATCACCAGCTTGATAGATACTCTCAGCTTTTGGCAATTATCCTGACTGCTCTTGTGTAAAAATTGAAGAAAAATACCTGTTTAATAAGCCTGCCATCTCACTTTCATCACTAACCACTCTCCCGGTACTGTTCCTCAATGGGCCCACACTGGTTCTAACTTGTTATTTCCCCTGATACACTAAAAGAAAGCGTTGCTGTTATGTTTAATATTCTTAGCCATGTCCTTCTCATACTCTCTTTTGGCTTGCTGAGTTATTTTCTTAACTTGCCTCTGTTTACTCCGATAGTGATATAAATCTAACTCCAGTCCTGTTATTAGATCCTCGTGGAGGATCTCCAAGTCTTACTCATGTTGTTGTTCTTCATCTTCTTCTTGTGGACTTTTTTGTTTCACAGCCAACAGTTTTCATCGAAACTTCCTGAAACTTGGCATATATATGTAAACATACCCTGCGCAGACAGTAACCATCTCCGATTTTGAAAATTCATCCTAGAAAAAAAGCTATGACGTCAAAATATCTCCGCTAATGGAAATCACCTAAAAAAATTATCTCTGAAACTAGGCAAGCTTTTTGAACTCTGTTTGCGGGAATCGAACAGAGCATTAGCAGAGATGAATTACCGCACATATGATACATCACTATGACGTCATATCAATTTTTATGACGTCATTCCTGTTTTTTGACATTTTTTTGTTTCACAACCCAGAGTTTTCATCGGATCTTCGTGAAACTTGCCATGTATATGCAGAAAGCCCACGCGCAGGCAGCAACCACCTCCGATTTTGGAAATTCTTCCGAGAAAAAAAAGTTGACGTCATAATATCGCCGCGAAATGGAAATCGCCAATACCATTATCTCCGAAACTAGGCAAGCTGTTTGAATTTTATTTGCGGGAATCAAGCCGGGCATTAGCACAGATAATTTATCGCAAACCTCATACATCACAATGACGTCATATTCGTTTTTATGACGTCATCATTAAGAGGATGAGGATCTTAGCTCATTCGAGCTTGTTTTAAACCTAATAAATGCCTTCTGCTTCTCCTTAAGAGCGTTCCTTATCTCACTACTCAACCACCCTGGCCTCTTTCTACTTCTAGTTTTATACCGCATTGGAATGTACTTACTCTGCACTCTACACGTCATTTGCTCCTCAAAGGTTTCCCATTTCTCTGATGCTGATTGTCCTGTTGTTAGTCTCCCAATCAACATCACCCAACTCTATCCTTATCCCCTCAAGGTTTGCCTTCCTGAAATTTAATAGCCTTGCATGACTATCCTGAACTCTAATCCTTAACAGAATCTTTGCCCACACAATGTTATGGTCATTTGCTCCTAAATGCTCCCCGACCTCCACCTCCTCCACCATATTGGGATCGTTACCAAAAAGGAGGTCTAACACTGCACTCCCCCTCGTGGGCTTATCTACAGACTGGGTGAAAACGAAGATATCCTCATCTGCTCTTCCCTTTCCCTGTTCCTGGACCAAATCTATCCCTGGCAAAACCCCCCATTCTCAATACTCTTCCCTTACCACATGCCCTTTTGAATTCTTCATGAACTCCTCCTTCGTTCCTTTTGTGACAAATTCATTGTGTTCGCGGCGGCAACAGAGTACGAGGATGAGGGAAAGAAAGATAAAGAAATGGGGAGTCAGAAGGGGGAGCCCCCTACCAAGCTTATCTATGTACTTACCACTGTACACTTTGGGGGAGAGGTTGGGGGGGGGGGCGTTGCACGTTTGTAGATCTTGAAGAATTTGGATGAAAAGCAGAGGAAATATTAAAGTATGAAATGCACGTTTTAATAATATTATGAGTGTATATAACAGGGATCATATGCCTCTGAACATTTATTTGGTTGTAGTGTCGTTTTGAATCCGAGTTCGGCGACCATTTGTGGTAATAAAACAAAGAACCTCTCTCTTCATGTTTTGCTCCACTCGCCAAGCGGTTGGCAAAGCCTTTGATACGGACTGACCGGCGAATAAAGCAATAACATCCCGTTGGCTGACGCAACACACCCCCTTCTCTTTAATACGTTATAATCATCTCAATAACATTTCATTTCTTGTTTTTATGACCATTTATATCTTGTTACGTCACGAGTCTTTGCTTTTTCGTTCATATTGTGAAAACCTTGCAACACAGAAGAAAAAAAGGTGGAACACCAACTTTTGCTGAACAATTCCGTTGCTATACACCTCAAGATACTTATTAACAACTATTTCGTCATACCTATTACTTTTTTTCAGCGAAGAAGCGAAAATCAACTGCAATTTCGAAAATATAAGTCGCAATATAAATATAAGTAGAAAATATTAATAACATTATAGTAAAAACGACGACATCGAGCTGAGCAACCAGCGACCGGAGAACTCTCAATTATTGCAAACATTACGCTTCATCGTTTTTAAAATGTATTCACGGTTAATTTTGCACGAATTTTTTGTGCAACACGGTATATCTGACGGATAATTCTGAAGAGCTATACTGATAAATAAACAGTTGGAAACATGAATAATTAATTTGTTCGTCATGGCCCGGCAGGGATATAAAGATTTATAAATCTCGATGCTCGTGATAAATTATTGCAAAAATAATCCTTTTCGCATTTGCACCGTATTCTAATTAGCTGATATTTGTGTCGTCGTGAAAGTTTTAGTTCCGAAAGTGTTTCGGGGAGGGCTGTGAGGAAGCGCAACGAAAGCCGCCATCTTGGAAATTTGGGCGCAAATATGGACAGGTACGAAGGGCTCCGCTTCCTCGCGATGGTGGCTGTGTGGCGTGTGTTAATTAATTCTCTTAGCATTGAACACGTTTCTCGAACCGGTGTATCTACAGCGGATGTAACCGTTTTCAGTTTTACCGAAACGGCGATGATTGTGACCCGAACGGCATCGAAACGAAAAGCTTAAAAAGTACGCCATTTTGGTTGAAAACCCGGGCGGCGAGTGCTGCGCGACGTTTGAGCACGAAATACGTCGTGTGTCGGTTTATCAAAACGATATTGTTCATGAAAAAATCTCATTTTGTTCATCATTCACATGGATTAACCCGTTTTCCCAGTAAATTCGCTTGTTTTTATCGGGTTCATGCGAATTGCGTCCGTAGCTCGCTCAACTGTAATGTCCCCTTCTTTGGAGGACGGTGTTTCGGTGCATTGTAAAAGAGTATACATATATATATATATATATATACATACATACACATATATACATACATATAATTATATATATATATATATATTATATCATATATTTTGCAGTGATGCTTGAATGCATTTTAAAATAATGTTTAATTTATTTGTTAATTTTTTTTGCAGCGCTTTGAGAGACGAATGCTCCACAGGCTCAAAGGTAAGGAATCGTCGACACAGGAAACGTAAAGTATCGTTAAATCTTGTGATGTGTGATTCAGTTTATCTTGTGATATCGCGTGATTTGGTTTATCTTGTGATATCGCGTGATTTAGTTTATCTTGTGATATCGCGTGATTTAGTTTATCTTGTGATATCGCGTGATTTAGTTTATCTTGTGATATCGCGTGATTTAGTTTATCTTGTGATATCGCGTGATTTAGTTTATCTTGTGATATCGCGTGATTTAGTTTATCTTGTGATATCGCGTGATTTGGTTTATCTTGTGATATCGCGTGATTTAGTTTATCTTGTGATATCGCGTGATTTAGTTTATCTTGTGATATCGCGTGATTTAGTTTATCTTGTGATATCGCGTGATTTGGTTTATCTTGTGATATCGCGTGATTTAGTTTATCTTGTGATATCGCGTGATTTAGTTTATCTTGTGATATTGCGTGATTTAGTTTATCTTGTGATATCGCGTGATTTAGTTTATCTTGTGATATTGCGTGATTTAGTTTATCTTGTGATATCGCGTGATTTGGTTTATCTTGTGATATCGCGTGATTTAGTTTATCTTGTGATATCGCGTGATTTAGTTTATCTTGTGATATCGCGTGATTTGGTTTATCTTGTGATATCGCGTGATTTAGTTTATCTTGTGATATCGCGTGATTTAGTTTATCTTGTGATATCGCGTGATTTAGTTTATCTTGTGATATCGCGTGATTTAGTTTATCTTGTGATATCGCGTGATTTAGTTTATCTTGTGATATCGCGTGATTTAGTTTATCTTGTGATATCGCGTGATTTAGTTTATCTTGTGATATCGCGTGATTTAGTTTATCTTGTGATATCGCGTGATTTAGTTTATCTTGTGATATCGCGTGATTTAGTTTATCTTGTGATATCGCGTGATTTAGTTTATCTTGTGTTATCGCGTGATTTGGTTTATCTTGTGATATCGCGTGATTTAGTTTATCTTGTGATATTGCGTGATTTGGTTTATCTTGTGATATCGCGTGATTTAGTTTATCTTGTGATATTGCGTGATTTAGTTTATCTTGTGATATCGCGTGATTTGGTTTATCTTGTGATATCGCGTGATTTAGTTTATCTTGTGATATCGCGTGATTTAGTTTATCTTGTGATATCGCGTGATTTAGTTTATCTTGTGATATCGCGTGATTTAGTTTATCTTGTGATATCGCGTGATTTAGTTTATCTTGTGATATCGCGTGATTTGGTTTATCTTGTGATATCGCGTGATTTGGTTTATCTTGTGATATCGCGTGATTTAGTTTATCTTGTGATATCGCGTGATTTAGTTTATCTTGTGATATCGCGTGATTTAGTTTATCTTGTGATATCGCGTGATTTAGTTTATCTTGTGATATCGCGTGATTTGGTTTATCTTGTGATATCGCGTGATTTGGTTTATCTTGTGATATCGCGTGATTTAGTTTATCTTGTGATATCGCGTGATTTAGTTTATCTTGTGATATCGCGTGATTTAGTTTATCTTGTGATATCGCGTGATTTAGTTTATCTTGTGATATCGCGTGATTTAGTTTATCTTGTGATATCGCGTGATTTAGTTTATCTTGTGATATCGCGTGATTTAGTTTATCTTGTGATATCGCGTGATTTAGTTTATCTTGTGATATCGCGTGATTTAGTTTATCTTGTGATATCGCGTGATTTAGTTTATCTTGTGATATCGCGTGATTTGGTTTATCTTGTGATATCGCGTGATTTAGTTTATCTTGTGATATCGCGTGATTTAGTTTATCTTGTGTTATCGCGTGATTTGGTTTATCTTGTGATATCGCGTGATTTAGTTTATCTTGTGATATTGCGTGATTTAGTTTATCTTGTGATATCGCGTGATTTAGTTTATCTTGTGATATTGCGTGATTTAGTTTATCTTGTGATATCGCGTGATTTGGTTTATCTTGTGATATCGCGTGATTTAGTTTATCTTGTGATATCGCGTGATTTAGTTTATCTTGTGATATCGCGTGATTTAGTTTATCTTGTGATATCGCGTGATTTAGTTTATCTTGTGATATCGCGTGATTTAGTTTATCTTGTGATATCGCGTGATTTGGTTTATCTTGTGATATCGCGTGATTTGGTTTATCTTGTGATATCGCGTGATTTAGTTTATCTTGTGATATCGCGTGATTTAGTTTATCTTGTGATATCGCGTGATTTAGTTTATCTTGTGATATCGCGTGATTTAGTTTATCTTGTGATATCGCGTGATTTGGTTTATCTTGTGATATCGCGTGATTTGGTTTATCTTGTGATATCGCGTGATTTGGTTTATCTTGTGATATCGCGTGATTTGGTTTATCTTGTGATATCGCGTGATTTGGTTTATCTTGTGATATCGCGTGATTTGGTTTATCTTGTGATATCGCGTGATTTGGTTTATCTTGTGATATCGTGTGATTTAGTTTATCTTGTGATATCGCGTGATTTGGTTTATCTTGTGATGTCGTGTGATTTGGTTTATCTTGTGATATCGCGTGATTTGGTTTATCTTGTGATATCGCATGATTTAGTTTATCTTGTGATATCGCGTGATTTAGTTTATCTTGTGATATCGCGTGATTTAGTTTATCTTGTGATATCGTGTGATTTAGTTTATCTTGTGATATCATGTGATTTAGTTTATCTTGTGTTCTCATGTGATTTCTTTTATATTGTGATTTTGTTTATCTTGTGTGATTTACTTTATATTGTGATATCACAATATAAACTAAATCATGCGATATCACAATATAAACTAAATCACACGATATCAGAAGATAAACCAAATCACACGATATCACAAGATAAAATAAATCACACGATATCAGAAGATAAACCAAATCACATGATATCACAAGATAAACCAAATCACACGATATCACAAGATAAAATAAATCGGACGACATCACAATATAAACTAAATCACACGATATCACAATATAAACTAAATCATGATATCACAATATAAACTAAATCATGCGATATCGCGTGATTTAGTTTATATTGTGATATCGTGTGATTTAGCTTATCGCGTGATTTAGTTTATATTGTGATATCGTGTGATTTAGCTTATCGCTTGATTTCGTTCATCTTGTGATATCGCTTGATTTTGCTCATCTTGTGGTATTGCTTTATTTAGCTTACAATTTTCATTGCATTGTGGGGTGTTTGTGACAGTAAGTTGTTGTGAAGGAGAAGAACATGTTTGGTTTTCATGAAATGAGGAAAATGCAATGCTATAAAATGTTATTCAAAGTTTTTAAAGTTAGAAGCAGATTAATTCAACTTTGAGGAATGTTGGTTCAATTGTCAGGTAATGAAAAGGGAAGAAATAAAGAATGAACCAAGGAAGGAAATAAGAGGCAGATTGAGTATATATATATATATATATATATATATATATATATATATATATATATATATATATATATATATATATATATATATATATATATATATATATATATATATATATATATATATATATATATATATATATCTCAGGCGTATTTTGATCTCGGAAGCTTATATTTGGACTTGCCAGTGACCACGTGATTTGGCTATAAAGGGTATTTTGGATTTTTTGTTTTATTTATTTAATCCTTCATTTTTAGATTAATTACTTGATTTTCAAAAAGTTCCAGATTTGGATGAAACAGTGGTGGTTTTGGTATACTATTCAGCAATTGATTGAGAAATGAATTATGTTACGATTATTATTAATTAAATTTATTTTAATTCTGCAGTTAATCAATTATTGTACACTGCTCCCTCCCAATTCCGACTCCATGTGCTGCAAGGCGGCATCCCCGGAGGATGAAGGTGCCCTGGTGATGTCACACCTGGTGGAATGTAATTTATTTATTAGGCCTAGGGGCGGTGTACTTTGTACCGCTACTTGTTTGTGTCCTTTTTGACGTCCTTAAAAATGATAAGTTTCCTGGTTGGAATGATTTTCAATTTTGTTTGTTTGTCAGATTGGCAGACAGAGTAAAGAAATATTTTGTCACTCCTTTGCGCATGTGTGATCACAACAAATTCAGAGCCCAATACTGCCAAACTGCAGGTTCCTTTTCTGATTCATGTTCTGATTTGTGTTTAAAATATAACATTCATTTTGAATAAGTTGTTCTTCAATCATAAACTGTAAGCCTGGTGTTGGCTCAGTGGTTAGGGTGGCGGCTTGGGATCCAAGGGTCCTGAGTTCAAGCCTCGCTGAATTACTTCACCAGGGGGTTGACTCAGCCTGCCATCCTTCCGAGGTCGGCAAAATGAGTACCAGCTTGCTGGGGATGATCGAGTCATTCGAGTATCCTGCGTCGGAGTGGCGACCCGTCCAGGATTGTGCCCAATAGCCAAGGAAACTGCTTCGGCAGCACCGACGCTCTGCACAGAGTATGGTCCCAATGGATGGAATCATAAACTGTGAAGACAGACAGGCATGAACGAATTGCTTAACCTCGCGTTTCACTTTGCATGCGTGGGGTAACTACAGGCGCCTTAGACTGTTTCCAACTATACCCAGTTGTGGAATCGATTTGCATTTGATATGAAAAAAACTTCCTTTTCTCCATTGGCCTGATCTCATACTGTCAATTAGATTTCTGCCCTGGTTACTCCACCCTTGACATGCTTCTGCTCTTATAACGATGGATGGAGGCTCTGAATCTGAAAAGAGATCAGGTCCAGAGAGACCGCCCTGATTTTCAGTACCTAATAGGGTCTGTCACCGCACTTTGCTATGCAGAGTCTGTGTTTCAAAAAAGTGCCTTTCCTGTTTCCAAAAAAATCCTAAATTTTCTTTCAAAATCCGTTTCCTGTTATCGATATAATAATAATAAAAGTTTTCCTCAAATCTCCACACCTACAATACTCTAAGGCATCCTGTATTTTGCCAATAATATAATGAGAATATTGATAAAACTGAAAAACGTGGTATTTTGTCATCAACTGCGCTATGTACCATATACCACCTCCCCCTCGTGGTGCAAGTCAGCTGTCGAGATTACGTTTGATGTTGCACTGAACATGTGGCATAGTGCAAGTGCTTCACCGAGAACCCTGCCAGAGGGAGCAGTTGTTTCATTCGAGTACCATCTTGGGATTCCCTGCCTATTGCACGGAAGTACATTAGATCCATCCATTAGGTTTTATTGCAATACAGCATATACTTTATTCAGGAAATAATTCACATATATAAATTGTTGAGGCTCATGGAGGAGCAAGAAGACACAATGGATCAGGAAAAGAGGAGGGGAGCGTCAACAGCAACACGAGAAAAGGGGAGGGTAGCGTCAACAGCCGGGTTGAGGAACAAAGAGGGAGACGTGGAGGAATAACAAACTAGGGGGGAAATGAGAGCAAGGGGAAGACAAAGGGGGCAAACAAGATGGATACAGTCATAGAAGTGGAAGGAAGAACTGGAAAGAGTGGGGGAGGGGGCATGGGCAGGGCTGAGGGTGCAAGGCCAGAAGGGACATATCAGAATTAGATACCACTAACCTGTGATGTGAAAGTGAAGGATCTGGATATTCCAATCATTTTGAAGGTCTTGTTGTCCATGGCATCCAGCTGAATAAAGTGAGGCAGTGGTTCCAGCCCAGAGGGGAGAGCAGTACTCCAAGTTGCAGATGAAGGTATTGTTCAGATTTGCTAAGGAAAGACTGTATAACAGAGGATGCCCAGTCGGCGACTGGCTTTGGAGGCCAACTTTGATATGTGGTTTGCCCAAGAAAGATCATGAATGGCTGATGGTGAGGCCCTGAACTTCAAGTGGATTGTTGGGGAAGGAGATGAGAGGGTATGCCAGATTTTTTTTTTTTTTTTTTTTGGAGACTAGCTCATGATTCTATCAAGGTTTGCAGAGACACAATATTTGGGACCAAACACAATTGAGGCAATCGGCCTTTTCACAGGCAGAGTCTGCTGTGTCATTTTAAGTGAGGGAAGGGATGAGGGGGGTGGGGGGGGGAATAGTACAGAGGCATCACCAGATTTTATAGGAGGGAAACAAATTTAAAGGTTGTCTTGAGGTTGGCCAGTTGTTTTTACTCTTTCCTGAGAGTGGGCACACTTGTTGCGGGCTATGTGGAGTGATTTGAGATTGCCTTCAGCCGGATTTGCCTTCCAGGAAGAGAAAGCAAGTTGTTTCATGGGAACTGCCTCGCTGTGTAATTCAGTGTACCATGGATTGGAGGATGGGTATGATAGTTGAAGACTAGGTGGGATGAATCTGTGTATGAGAATGGGCAGGTTCTGTAGAATAATTCCCAGGCTGAGTTTTTATCAGGGGCAGTAGATATGGGAGATCAGTCCTGAAGAGAGATGGATACTTGCAGTCCCTGCCAAACTCACCTGCGCTAAGGTGGCTCTCTGGAAAAAAAATCATTACAGAGTCAAGAAGGGAGGATTTTCTTTTGGCAAAAAGCCAGGTCAGAAAATTCACAGATTGAGTCAGACCCATGGAGTTACAGAAGTCCTTTGCTGCATTGTCATGGCTCGTGTAATCACATAGTAACTATGCTGACAGTTGAAATCACGACATATATGGAAGAGAGTGTTTGCATGGGAGGCTAAAAGTTGGTCGAGGGAGAGATGTAGATGTCACTTAGTAGGATGGTACAGCAACAGGCAAACAAGGTGGGAGCCGAGGGTAAGTTGTAGCCAAATGTACTCCTGTGTTTTGAGGTGTAAGATTAATACACAAACAACTATAACGCCTATTCAGGAGAGTGCATACCTCTGCCAGGCTGATTAGTTTACGTTTTGTATCCCACTGATAGGCTGGATCTTGATTCATATCTGACCTAAAATTTTATTTGCTTGTTCTTGTCACCTAACAGACTTTTCCACCAAGTTTCGTCCGAATCCAGTCATAACTTTTTCAGATATCGTGATGCATATCATTTTAGCCCTGTCACTCAATGGTGAAGAATCACTTTAAAATTTCTCAGATCTGGATTTGGATTTTCACCAAAATCGAATCAATTCTTCCTTGTTACATACCCAAGCTCTCCACCACATTTAGTTTGAATCCATCCACAACTTTTTGAGATATCCTTTTGACTGACTGAGAACCAGCCAGACAGAGGTGAAAACATAACCTCCATCCACCTTTGGTGGCGGAGGTAATGAAAAAAAGTTGTTGATGTAAACTGCAACTTTGTCACTGGAACGTGGTTCAGGACTGTCAAATCGGAGGGTACAATAGCCGGGAGAAGACACTTGGGTATCAGGTACATCTTGTGGGAGGAAGGATTCTGCTAAGCAGATCATGTCCTATACATCAGCAGCAATCTGTATTTTAATAATCTGTCATGTTAGAGGTCCACACGGTTTGGAACAGCGGAGGAAGCATGGTGCAGGAATGTGGAAAGGTGGTGGGAAACATTTATAAGGGGTGAGGGAATTTGGATAGGGGGTAGGAGTGACGATGGGTCGTGGAGGGTGGGTGGACAAGGTGGAGTGTCACTGAATTGATGGAAACTGAGAAAGGGTGGGTTGGGAGAACACTGGCATGTTGTAAATGATTAGGGGAAGGCCACTACGGAGGGATGGTCATCATTTAAGCATTTGTTGTCTATAAATTGAAGTAAGGCGTTTGCATTTCCACGTTATGATTTTTTTTCTTTTTTAAGTAAAACGTGCGTTGGTACCTATTTGCTAATTCAAAGCACAATTTATCAAACAAGAGTATGTGTAGTTAACCTTTTTTCACCTGTTTGTTGCCGAGTGGAATTTTGTTTTTCTCGGGATGATTATCATGCTGGTTTTGTGTTGCAGAGGGGTCCTGATGTATTGCATTCTGGGGGAGCGACTGTCAGCACAAGAGGTTGGTTGCTTTCATCACTATTTTTCAATCGGCTGGATTAATTTTTCATTTGATGTTGCAATCCCTATTGCTGAAAAGTAAGGCAAAAAATGCTCATATTTATGCTGTTGTCATTAATCTGTTTTGTTGACAATTGGTGCCTTTTTGTCTCCCACCCCTCCGACAAGGTCTGAGATGGGACATTAAAATTGAGCTCTGACCGACCGATAGTCCGTCCATGTACTTTTGTGTATGCGATATTTGAAAAGCCGTGAACCATTTAGCTTTCATATTGCAGATATCTGTTCCTCATGATATGATCTCAATCTGATTTTATTTTGGCGATGATTAGCTAAATTATGTTGCCATGGTAACCATCTCAGTAACTCGGTTTGTGTATGCTATATTTCAAAAAAAGTCCAAGATTTAGCTTTCACATTACACAGATCTTTTCCTCATAATAATTTTCATGATAATTGTTTTAATGATAACTATGACCGTAGGTCTGTGGTGTGGCAGCCATGTTGGAAAAACTTTGGACCTCTGTATCTGTGAAACCGCACCAAGGAAATAAAATTAAAACTTGGCACAAAGCACGTACTCCTCATGGGGAATATGTGATGATGATGATTATTAGGGTACCCTATTGTTTTTCTTCTGTTTATTATTATTACTACGCATTATTATTTTTCTTCCGCCGTAAATTTGCAAAATTTCCAATTTTTTTCGCTTTAAATGCCATTTTCTCAGAAATGGTAAGACCAATCGACACAAAATTTTCACCAAATATGTATCTTTTTTTTTGATAGCATACATAATTGATAATTGTGACGTCATAGGTCACGTGATACGGGCGCCATCTTGAAAAAACAGATAAACTTTGGACCTCTGTATCTCGGAAACCTTCTCGGGTAAAAAAAATTTCGCTTCATACATTTTAACAAGCTCCCTCTCAGGAATACGTGTGATTTTTCGTGACGTCATCAGTGAAGAGGTATCCCAGTAAAAATTCGTCAAGTAGAACGCCACATGGCAAAAATTTGAAATTTCTTGAGCGTCATCTACACAAAAATTCATCGTAGAAAAAAAATATTTTGACGTCATCGGTGACGTAATTCGGCCGCCATCTTGTTTTTTAGTGTTTTTTTTTTTTTTTTAATTTTCTTCTCCAGAACGGCTGTGCAGATTGAGGCGAAACTTTACACGCACATTCTCCCTGAGGTTCTCTTTCAAGTTTGTTAATTTGTTGTTGATAAGTCACATGGTTTGGCGGCCATCTTGAAAAAACCCTAAAACCTTCAAACATCTCCAGAAGCGCTGGTCGAATGAAGGCGAGATTTCAGAACTATATTCGTGACATGTATGCGATGCAAGTTTGTTAATTTCAAAGTGATAGGTCACATGGTTTGGCCGCCATGTTGGATTTAAGAAAAATATTAAATAATGTTTTCTCTGGTATTTCATAAGCCATCGAAGCGAAAATTTGCAAGTGCCTTCCTCGCTCAAGTCTACATACATGGTAAAAAATTTTTTACCTCAGAAGTCACATGGTTTGGCGGCCATCTTGGATAGAAAAATAGACTTTATCCGATTTACACGAAACTTCACACACTTGTTCGGGTCGACGATGGAAAGCAGAATTTAAATTTATGATATCATAGGTCACAAGGTTCGGCAGCCATTTTGGATTGAAAATGAATAAATTTTAAAAATCTTCTTCTCCAGAAGGGCAAGACAGATCAAGACGAAACTTCACACATATATTCCACATGAGGTCCTTTCTCAAGTTTGTTCATTTCTTCTTGATCGGTCACATGGTTTGGCGGCCATCTTGAAAAAACCCTAAAACCTTCAAACTTCTTCTCCAGAAGCACTGGTCGGATGAAGGGCAGATTTCAGAACTATATTCGGGACAGGTAGGCGATATAAGTTTGTTAATTTTGAATTGATAAGTCACACGTTTTGGCCGCCATGTTGGATTTAAGAAAAATATTAAATAATGTTTTCTCTGGAACCGCTTAACCTAATGAATCGAAAGTTTGCAATTATCATCTACCATCGTGTGTGCACGCGTGGTAAAAATTATGACGTCACACGTCACATGGTTTGGCGGCCATCTTGGATAGAAAAACGCACCTTTACCGATTAACACGAAACTTCACAAACGTGTTCCAATACCCAGTTGGAAGCACAATATAAATTTGTAATGTCATAGGTCACATGGTTCGTCAGCCATCTTGGATTGAAAAATAATATCTTAAAACGTCTTTTTCTCTGAAACGACTGAAGAGATCCAGGTGAAACTCCACCACTATGACCGCCTCTCCATGACGAATAAAAAGTTCTCACCCCCTTTTGAGGTACGACGCAACGTTTGGCAGCCATATTGGATTGAAGGAAAATATTAATTAATGTTTACTCTGGAACTACTGCATCAATAAATGTGAAACATCAACTTTATGGTGGAACAGTCATGCGGAATGAGGGTTTGAAATTTCAACGGGATCGGGCCCAGGGTTTGGCAGCCATGTTGGTTTTAAGAAAAATATTAAATAATGTTTTCTCTGGAACTGCTTAACCTAGCGAAGCGAAAATTTGCACTTATCGTCTCCGATCGTGTTTGCACATGTGGTGAAAATTATGACATCACAAGTCACATGGTTTGGCCGCCATCTTGGATTGAAGGATAAATATTAATTAATGTTTACTCTGGAACCGCTGCTTCTATATATCTGAAACTTCAAATTTGTAATTTAGCCGACATGCGAAACAAACGTTTAAAATTTCAACCTGATCGGTCACGCGGTTTGGCAGCCAGAATTATTTAATTATTTGAATCTGTTCGCCAGTAATAAGGAAATTGAATGCTTTGTGCTGCCCGGTTCGTAACTCGTCTGTTCCGCGCCGTCTCGAAGCAGGCCTGTGTTTTTATCACCATTAAATAATGTTTTCTCTGGCACCGCTTATCCGATAAATGCGAAACTTTGGTAAGATGATTTAAGTCTCATGTTGTATCAGTTGTGTCAAAGGCGGATGGACTGGCTACCCGGTCATCACTGCCAGCAGTTATAAAGTGGCAGTTCTAGTTATTATTATTATTATTATTATTATTATTATTATTATTATTATTATGTTTTTTTTTTTAAACTTCATCGGTGCCTTCGTTATGACATAATTGCATATGTTGGATGCTACATCCGATCAGTATGAAAAATTTTCAGGGTCATCTTGGGATAAAATAGTCCACACAAATTTTTTTGATGGTGTCATCGGTCAGGTGATTCAGCAGCCATGTTGTTTTTTAAAGAAAACCTTCAAAAATCTTCTCTGAAATAGCTGAACAGATTGAGGGGAAACTCATAAGTCATGTGGTTTGGCAGCCAAGTTGGAAAATCCAAAAATCTTTGGACCTCTGTATCTCTGAAACCACACGAAGAAAAAAATTGAAACTTGGCACACGGCAAGTACGCCTCATGGGGAATGAGTGATTAATTTTTTTTAAATCATGTCAGAGGTGCCTTAGTTATGACGTCATAATTGCATATGTAGAACGCTACATATGATCAGTATGAAAATTTTTGAGGGTCATCTTACGATAAAAGGGTCCACAAAATGTTTTTTAATGACATCATCAGTCACGTGATTCAGCATCCATATATATATATATATATATATATATATATATATATATATATATATATATATATATATATATATATATATATTTTAAACCTTCAAAAATTTTCTTCTCTGAAGTGGCTGAACAGATCAAGGTGAAACTTTACACATATGACTGCCTATCCATGAGGAACAAAAGGTTCACACATCTGATGTCATAGATCACATGGTTTGGCGAGCATATTGGATTTACCCTAAAATGTATAAATGTCATCCTCTCCAGAACGGCCGGACAGATCGAGGGGAATATTCACATAAACGTTCCCCAAGGCATGCGTGTACAAGGTTCTGAAGGAATAATTGTTTTCATGGTTTGACAGCCATATTGGATATAAGAAAAATATTAAATGTTTTCTCTGGAACCGCTTCATCAATCAACGTGAAACTTCACAATTGTGATCTAGTAATGATGGGGAATGCACGTTTTAAATTTCAACTTCATCGGACGCATGGTCTGGCAGCCAGAATTGTTTAATTTTTTTATCTGGATTCTTTTTTGATTATTTTTTTTTTTTGAATAAGGCTCATTTGGCTGTGCCTGGATGGGGTTGAGGGTAGAGCAGCCCCTGTAATGCAAATCCTATCCAGGTTCCTCTTGATGACTTCATCTTTTCTTTTTGCGTGTTTGGGATCCTTCTGATTTTGGTCTTCTATTTGATCTGAATTGAATTTATTTTAAACCCATTCTGAATTCAATTGAATAATCATGAAAAAAAAAACATCATGGGTTAGGGTTAGGTGTCTGATCAAAGTGGGACGTCTTGGTACCTGGTCATCTCTGCCAGCAGTTGTAAAGTAGCAGTTCTAATTATGTCTCGTATTAATAACAAAACGCACTAGTACACAAACGCCACACAAAACAAGTCCTGGCGAGAGTCTGCAATCTGTGATTGCTCTTTTTCTTGTTTGTTCCTGTATTTGCATTTTATTACTTCTACCACCGAAGGTTGGCAGAGGTTATGCTTTCACGTCTGTCTGTTTGTTTGTGAGTAGGATATTTCAAAATGTTGTGGATGGATTTGGACAAAATTTGGTGGGCAGGTGTGACGAGGACGAAATTATTTGATTTTGGTGAAGATCCAGCTCCACATCCTGATGCGAGAAATTTTTCAGGGATTCTTCACCATTAAGAGATCGAGCCAAAAGTAATATATAGCACGATAGCTCAAAAAGTTATAGATGGATTTGGACAAAACTTGGATGAGTTGGGTCGGTGACATGAACGAGCTGAAAGAATCACTTAAAAAATATTGAATCCGGATCTTCACCAAAGTCTAAACAATTCGTCCTTGTCACACACCCAACCTATCCACCAAGTTCCATCTCAATCTGTCCAAAATGTTTGGAGGTATCCTGCTCACAGACAAACAAACAGATAGGGGTGAAAAAATGACCTCTGTCCACATTCGGTGTCAGACGTAATATATGTCTGTGAAGCCTGAACTCAATAAATTCTTGCTCCTCCTCAAGCCCATACACTGTATACAAAAAAATTGAATTCACCACCTGCCCAAGAAGCCACCTTGTTTGGAAAGCGAAGCTCCAAAAAAAGTTTGGCAGAAGAGGACAGATGAAACGGTTATTTCTCATTTCCTCGAGCTGGTTCGCACAGGCTCCCTTCAAATGTTTGTTCACCCGAATGACTGCACTAATTAGTTTGGAAAAAGTAAAATTTGGCCCAACAAGCTTGCTCGTGTCAAATGTTTAGAGTTCATATGTTGGATGACGTTTACTCCCATTTCTCATCACGTTTAGGCGACAAAGGACATCGCAAAACTCTTCAGAGCTATTACCGACAATGGCCATGTTGGCCATGTGCCACAATATGAACACGTAATATGATCGTTACTTGTGACTTCCACATGCAGGGTCATTTTTACAGTGCGTGCGCTGTATACAATTGCACCGAGTTTGAAATGTCCCTGGCGTCGTCTATCACGTCTCCGGTGGGTCCGGTGTCTCCCCCCACGTGCCTCAAGACAGCCAATGACGGCCATCCGGTTGATGCAGTGCGTAACCTCGACGGAAATGGTGACAATTGACGGAAATACCTGAGTATTTTAATGGCAATTTGTGAAACTAATGTGTTATATATGTGAAAACAATTTAATTTATTGCTTGACGGAAAAAACGAAGAAACGCTCCCCTCTCATGTACGAACGAACAAAAGACGTCACTTCCGCCCACCATCGCATTTCGCGCCGATCTCCGAATGCTGAAAGCTAAGTTCTTATGCTATCATTCTTTTGCGGTCCCCTGCCACGCTGTATCGAATTTGTGAAAGTAATGTGTTGTATATGTGAAAAACATCTATATATTAATACTGAAGGACCAATTTTGTGCTCCTCCTAGCGGTCGAGTCATGTTTTTCTCAGTTCTGTGACTTGGACTGAAAGAAACTTCGTACCTGTAAGAGTGCATCGCACATAGTGGCAATAGTCAACCTTCAACTCTGAAGCATAATAAACACTTTTCGTTTTACATTCGTTTACATGGCGACGTGTGACGTCACCGCTGAGAGGCATCAGGACGTCATGACATCATCGGTCATCTGCTTACGTTAATACATCTGTCGTCGACAGACCGTCACCGCTTAGCGGTGTAATTCCACTCCTCAAAAATAGCGTCTGCAATGTAAAACCCTCTTCTGCACATGCTGACTACCTCAGACTGTGAATTTGACACAAAAAATGTAACAATAAACATTGTATCTTCTATATATTAACACTGAAGGACGAATTTTGTGCTTCTAGCGGTCGCGTCACGTTTTTCTCGGTCCTGTGACCTGGACTGAAAGACACTTCGTACCTGTAAGAGTGCATCGCACACAGTGGCAATAGTCAAGCTTCAACTCTGAAGCAGAATAAACACTTTTGGTTGAGGCGGGGCGGGAGATGAAGAGACGGGGGCAGGGAGTGAAGAGGTGGGGTGGGAGATGAAGAGACGGGGGCAGGGAGTGAAGAGGCGGGGGGCAAGGTAAGCAAATTCTTGGGCGGGGGTAAGCAAATTGAAAGCGGGAGATGGGGCGGGGGCTGGGGTGAATTCGGCGGGGTGGACAGGGGGCGGGGGCAAGTGGGGCGGGGAGTGAAGAGGCGGGGCCAGGGTAATTACATTTTTGGGCGGGGTTAAGCAAGTTGAAGGCGGGGGGGGGGAATGGGGCAGGGGCAGGGGATGAGTAGGCGGGGACAAGCACGCCCTGTCCAGTCCATGTCCCTCGAGTGTGGGTGAGCTGGTGAGGGTGATTGAATGAACGGAATCCGTCTGTGACGGGGTTTCGGCGAGTTTAATTTATTGCTTGACGGAAAAAAACGAAGAAAACGCGCCCCTCATGTACGAACGAACGAAAGACGTCACTTCCGCCCACCATCGCATTTCGCGCCGATCGCCGAATGCTGAAAGCTAAGTTCTTCTGATGCTATCATTCTTTTGCGGTCCCCTGCCATGCTGTATCGAACAATTTCATTCCTTCTGTTATATATATAAAGGTGCTTATCACAATAATAACAAGATTTTTACATTTCAAATATTAAGTACGCTTTTTAATTGTTTTTCAACTGAAAAAGCATAAATTGCATATTTTAACATTAGTGTACTCATTTGCTTCACCACACGCGCTGTATTGAAGGATTTCACTTGTTTTCCATGATGTGCTGCGAGAGGCAAGGCTTCTTGTGTCTTCTGAACCCCTTTATGGCTGTTTAGGACTTCCCTGTTGACTTAACTACCATAACTTTACAATCAAATATTGCATGAAGGTGTGAGCTTGTTGCTGTTTCTTTTCAAATAACAATTTAACATAACAGTGTGGAGTTTATGCCTGACTCAAGCAAATGCATGCATTGTTTTTAACTGCTGTGTTCATTATTTATTTATTGCCAGAGTTTGTAGGTAATCTTATAACTTTTTACATTGCTTTAAACTATTTTTTATATTTATTTTTAATTCTGCTTCACTCAAACCAAAAATAATTTATGAAACTTGGTTTCTGCATCTGGGATTGATGAATATGACAATTCATGATTTAGCAATGCATGGGGAGAGATGTGTTGGAAGAATGGATGGAATCGACTCGGTTCATGAAAGTACGCTAACCGCCGTGGGAAGCAGGGAGAACCTCACTTTTCAGGCTTAACCTTTTTCTGCCCCGACGAAGGATGAGCACATGAAATGTCAACTTTCTTGGTTTTTCACACAAAATTTTTTTTTTTTTTTTTCAAACGAATGCCATGTATGAAGTATGTTGCAAAATGTGCATTTGCTTTCCAAGGTGCGCTGCTTTGTAAGTATGTCATAACTGCATTTTGTTTTTTTTGTGTTGCAGAGAATGGTGGTGAGAGTAAGAAGTTCAAGGTAGATGTGGAATGTGCACCATCTCGTGTGCTCCACATCCGCAAGCTTCCTGAGCATGCCACTGAAGCAGAGGTGGTGACACTTGCTCTGCCTTTTGGACGCATCACTAATGTCCTCATGCTAAAGGGCAAGAGCCAGGTGCGGTTCCCTGTTATTTTTTTTTTTTTTCTTCAGAATTCATGGTTTTAAGGTCTTCATCCTGGTGAGTAACGTCTTAGCATATTTGTGTCTTTCTTTATGAAATGACGAGCAAATGCCACCCGTCGCTTTGCTGATGGGAATGCTAAGGGTAGGGGGAGAGGAAAAAAAGAGGGATGGGGGGGGGGGAGAGGCAGAGAGTGAAGAGGTTTGAGTGGAAAGGAGAGAGGAGGTAGGGGGAGTGAGGATGGGTGGAGGAAGGGAAGGCAGACATGCGGTGGAGCATAAATTACGATTCATAGTCTCATAAAAATGATTCTGCATAGAATAACAGTGAAGATGGAAATAAAATAATGTCCGAAATCCATTTTCTCCCGGACACACTAAAACACGGCCTGGAAACAAAACCCGCTGGGTGCATCCGGAGCCAAGCTGTCCGGACACAAACACTGTTCAGACGCGTCTGGAGACAAACTCCTGTCCAGAGACTGGGAGAAAGGAGTAAAAGGAAGGTGCTGCACTGTATTGGGAGGAGGTAGAGCAAGGATGATCCAGACAGAGAGAGAGAGAGAGAGAGGAGTGGGGGTTGGGGTGTGAGCACAGAGAATATCTTGTGCTTTGTGAGCAAAAAACACACACACGCACACACCTGCTTGGCCGATATCGGCAACATTTCAGGAATCATCATGTTAGAGTCTGTGATTACTGACGACAGTACTTACTGTATACAACCCAAAAACCTTGAGTAGCTTTCACCGAAAAACATTGTTGCATGATATAGACATTTCAATATGTTCATATCACAAACATTCATCTTTACAAACAGGTGCGTGTGGCAGGTAGAAAAAAAATTGGCTCGTAATTTCGAAAACACGTTCATATGGCAAACAGCTCTGAGATCAGGTGTTCAGGATGACGGAGCGCGAACCACTCGCTCAGGATGACTGAGCGCGAACCACTCGCTCAGGATGGTGGAGCGCGAACCACTCGCTCAGGATGGCGGAGCGCGAACCACTCGCTCAGGATGGCGGAGCGCGAACCACTCGCTCAGGATGGCGGAGCGCGAACCACTCGCTCAGGATGGCGGAGCGCGAACCACTCGCTCAGGATGGCGGAGCGCGAACCACTCGCTCAGGATGGCGGAGCGCGAACCACTCGCTCAGGATGGCGGAGCGCGAACCACTCGCTCAGGATGGCGGAGCGCGAACCACTCGCTCAGGATGGCGGAGCGCGAACCACTCGCTCAGGATGGCGGAGCGCGAACCACTCGCTCAGGATGGCGGAGCGCGAACCACTCGCTCAGGATGGCGGAGCGCGAACCACTCGCATAGGATGGCGGAGCGCGAACCACTCGCTCAGGATGGCGGAGCGTGGTATCGCTGTCGACTATAGGGCACTCGGCAAGGGGCTTAAGCACTCAAGCAAGCACTTGAATTAAATGGTTGATAAGGAATGGCTGGTCTTCACCATGCGCGCAGCAGTTCAGGAAATAAAATGAATTCGTTCAAATAATGACTTTATTATCCACAAAAGAGTTGCTGCTTAATGTAGAACAACCCTGCAGACATCGTAAAGTAAAATCGCCCATGAAGTATATACATTGCAGATAATCCACCATGTTTGCCTGTTTGTCTGTGCACACATCACATGGTACATCATTCGCGGTCCGCCCAAATGATTTAACTTTATTTTATAACGTCTGTTTTTCACAAGATTTGCTTTGATTCCCTGTAGAGCACTTCTTGAAACCTCAGAAAATAGACACAGATCTGGCAGATGCTATGGACAGGCAGTCCCTCCGAGGGACATGGCATGAGATCTCGCAGTGAATGCATTAAATCTTATCGTTAATTAACCTGGATAATTTTGTCACGTTCCTTAAATTTTTGTTCACTTAATATAATTCTCCAAACAGTAGAAAAAGGTAAGTTTAATGCTTTGGAAATTTCACATTTCCTTGTGTATGTACGGAGGAGGAGGGAACAGAGCCTTGCTTGCGAAAAGTAAATGAGGTATATCCACTTTGTTATCAGACTCATTATTTCTTTCAATTATCAGATTTCACAACAGATTTCGACACTTCTTTCGTCTGGATGATATCCGATCCTCAGAACTGAAATTATATTTTGATGATGTACTTTCATTTGGCCGTGAGAGTAGATCATGGAAAGTCCTATCATATAACACATGAAATCGCTCCAAGCTCCTACTTTGAAAACTATATTACGTACAAAAGCGATGTACACAACGATCCTTAGCTTTGATAAACATGCATTTAACAATATGAGTGAGGAATGTGGAAAAAATACTTCATTGTTAAATAGTTGCTTCCTGTTACAAGTCAAGGCATGGTTGAGCAGGCCAAAGAACACTGTGGCTTCAGACCCCAGCTAAGTTACGTTGGATACACCTTAAGACCCCAAAGAGCGAGGTGGCTGAGAATGCGCCTGATTAAAATATATAATTAAATAAGGCCGTTAATTATCTTCAAAAGGTGTGTGTTCGTTCACCCAAACACCAATTTTCACTCTTGCACTTCCTTGGAGTTTTTTTTATTATGCATGCAAAGGTAAGGCTGATAGGATTTATAGTTTTGGAGTTATGTCACACACACACACACACACCACACACACACACACACACACACACACACACACACACACACACACACACACACACACACACACACACACACACACACA
>NC_140966.1:40897834-40967834 GCF_056783735.1 Eptatretus burgeri | reverse complement strand
GCGCCGGACGAGCTGGCGTTGCGCTCGTCAGGGGCAGGAGACACCGTGATACTGTTGACCTCCTGGTCTTGGCCCAAGTCCGCTCACAGCCGCCAGGGAACCAGTTCTGGCGCCAAGTTGCGAGCAGGAGAGGGAGGCAGGTCCGCCCGCCGTTCGACCCCGTACTCCGAGCCAGCAGAACCCCAGAGCCAACCAAGGTGAGGCACGAGGCTCAGGAAGGCCTCGAGACACGATGAAAACCAGGCTCGAATCGGCGCAACAACACAGCACGCTCCCAGCACAACAACCTCCACCAAAACGGTTTTGTGTCCCGATCTTCTTCCTCTTCCTTTTCGACCCCGAACAGAACCTTTTTATCCTCCCGTCCTCGTCACTTCCAATCGAGCCGTTTTAGTGGCCCTGCGCCGTCGCCTTCCGCCAATCGTGATCACGGGGCGGAGCCATCCGCAGCACTGCCCTGTGACGTCACGGCAAGCCTCCAGGGACTACTAAAAGGGGTTTACGCAGACACACTTACCCTATCCCGTGTCCCTATCTAATTACGTGACAATTATCATTTCCCCCTTGAAGAAATGGACATTTACTAGACAACTTATCACCACTGAATTGCTACTTATTACATCGAGATCCTGGTAAACTCGAACAGCATGGCATACCTAATTAAACATCCTAATTACCCTTTGAATGCATACCCCCCTCAAACGTAACAATATATACCCAAATTTCTCGGTCGTGCTTCATTCTTAAGTGTTTCTGCTGTCATAGAATAATAAAAATGGTAAATTGAAGTTTTTGCCAATTTCGGTTCCTGCTATTTCCTCGTTTGCAGCTGGAAAAAAATATTTTCTTCCTGGCTCAGGTTAGATTCTCTCATCTGTCTCATTAACTTCCTGCTATGTTCCATGTTCCCTGTATAAATTAATAACATTATATAAATAGGATTACTCGTCTCACCTCAGTTTGGCTGTCCGTCTGTCTCTCCTCTCTATCTCAATCTCTATCGCTATTTCTATCTCTCTCTGTTGTAATCAACCTTTTGTTAATGAAAACCTCTCCATAGTCATTTGGGATGGAGGACCTCCATTAAGTGCTGGTTAATTGGCTTAAAAAATCTGGTAATGTGTCGATTTGGGAAGCGCTCATTTAAAAGGCTATTAAAATATTTAAAAGGCTATTAAAAAAGGCGAAAAGGCTATTAAAAGGAAAAGGCTAACACCAACAATATGTCACAAGCTAATTCATCACATGGTCACAGGTTTTTTTTTTTTTTAACCCAGATATGTGTACGCATATTGTGGGCGGAGGTGGTTCCCGCCTGGTGGTTAGAATCCCACAATTGCAACAATATATGTTTTTGTTTATATACTCCAATTTTCTTCCAGCCAAAGAAAGCTGCATTAAGATGCACAAGGTAAACCCTTTCCTGTTTCAAACCCTACCCGGTTTCCTCTTCAGCTGCAGACATTAACAAGTATCACGTACATAAGAATCCCAATGCGACACGCCCACTCAGCTGCCAGATTAGTTTCATCGCTTGTTGGGGAATCATCAGTAACAGCAAAGACAAATGTGCATAGGTTGTCCACGCATGATAACTTTTTGTCCCTACGATAACTTGTGAACCGCTAAAGGGATTTTTTTTTAACCAAACTTGGTGCAATGTTGTATTATGACACAAAGATGAACTGATTAGTTTTTTTTAGGTCAAAGGTAATGTGACCTTCAGCCGAAAGCAAATTTTTGCTGCTATGATAACTTGAGAACTGCTAAAGGGATTTTTACGTAATTGCCATAACTATGGACTGTCATACAAATATGAATTGATTTGATTTGAGATTGAGCAGGGGGATGGGGTTTGGGTGGGAGGGTGTGGGTCGTATCCATCGACACATTCACGTCAAATTCTACCTTGCAGTCATTTTATTATAATGCAAAGAATTGGCATACAGTGGGACCCGCTTAATAGAATCACTTTGGGCCAGACAAATTTGATTCTAATAAGCGGGTGATTCTAATATCCGAGTTCACCAGAGTTGTGGAGTATCAAGCGGATCAAATGTCGAGTACACATACGGAGACAAATACTCAGCATTTAGTTTGATTTATATGACACACTTGCTCAAAACAATGTAACTTACTACTGAAAATAAAAGAATTACACGTATAGTACATATGTACTTTTCAAAGCAAAACAACATAGGTTTGTCGATGAGCCTACTCTGTAATGAAAAAATTGTCGATTGTTGCCTGCTTTAACGAGTCTGTGGCAATGGCGGTGACCTCCTTGTCAAGTTTGCGCAGGAAGGCCATGTCACTGAACCCATGTGATAGCAAACCAAGCCTGATCGTCTTAGCTGCAGACATCATTTCCTTGATGGTCGGGACAGAGATCTCCTCTTCCTCCTCTTCCTCCACTTTAGTGTCGGCGTCATAGTCTGCGTCAGTAGCAATTCCCATTTCGCGTTGGACTGCTGAAACGATGGCTTCGTCTGTGACATCATCGTCTGTGGTTTGGAGAGTGGCGTCCATGTTGACGAAGTCCTGCCATTGGTCGGGATCCATTTGAAGAGGGTTGGCTAACTCCTTTGTCGTCATTGCTCTCGACCCTTTCGCCTTCGCTTGCCGCTCCGATGAAAATTCCTCCTTTGCGCCAGCAGTTCACTATGCCGGTAGTCTTCACATCATTCCATGCTGCGTCCATAAACAGCATAGCGTCGAGGATCGTTATCTTTTTCGCCAAGTCACTCGCTGTCATTGCTCCATCCTCGTTGTCAATCTCAGTGAGCACTTTTCGTAGCATGGCACGGCGGTCATGAGCTTTGAATGAACGGATAATTCCCTGATCTAACGGTTGAAGAACAGAGGTTGTGTTCGGCGGGAGAAATGCCACAGTAATGTTCGACAGTTGAAGTGATTGGGGATGTGCCGGACAGTTGTCGATGAGAAGCAACGCTTTCTGGTCATGACGCCGAAGCTCGCGATTCCACTCATTCGAGCCATTCAGTGAAGAGGAAACCTGTCATCCATGCGGAGGAATTGGCTCTGTAGCGAACTGGAATTGTTTTGAGGCCTTTGAAACACTGTGGATTCTTGCTTTTACCAATACCGAAAGGAGGACGCTTAGCACCAGTCATCGAGCAGCAAAAAAGCACCGTGATTCTTTCCTTTGGCTTTTTCCCACCGCAGTGCTGATCTCCCTTGAAGAAGAACGTTCCATCTGGTAAGGCCCGAAAATACAACCCGGTTTCGTCAGCATTCCAGATCTCATCAGCCGTGAAGCCTTCTACGAGATCCGGAAACACGTGGTCCAGCCATTGTTGTTTCCCTCCTACGTCAGCCGCCACTGCCTCTCCGTGAAGTTTCTTGTGGACGATTCCATGTCTTTTGTTGAACCGGTCAATCCAGCCGTTTGTCGCACTGAACTTCTTGTTGTTGAACTTTTCTGCGAACTGAGCCGCTTTCTCCCGCATCAGAGGTCCAGAAAGCGGGCTTCCTTTTCTCTAGAAGTTTGAATCCACTTGACCATTGCTGATTCGACATCGGGTGCGTTGCCGCTTCGCTTGCGTTTCTGAGAAGAAGACGAATCCACTTGACCTTTCAGAATGGCCTCTCGATCTTTCAGAATCTTGCACAGGATCGGCTGGTTAATTTCCAACTTTTCTGCAGCTTCTCGTTGGCTCATTCTGGGCAAAGCGTCATAGTCCCTCAGGATTTGTGCTTTATCAATGTTTGAACGATCCGTCCGCTTTCGTTTTCTGTCCATCGTGGAAATGACGACACGCCTAGTGCTTAGACTGCAGCTCTCAGCCGTCTGCCTATCTGTACAATGACTACCGAAATCACTGTAGAGGCATAGCGTTATTTTTAGCGTGACGTCAGCCGCCTGGTGGCAAAAGTTGGAACTGTGCGGCCAGTAGGCGCTGAACTGTCGAAGTGGATGGCCAGCAGCTGATTCTATTAAGTGGGTTTTTGATTCTAATAAACGGGAAAAATTGTGTACATTTAGATACAATGGAATCGGTCTCAACGATTTTGATTCTATAATACGGGTGATTCTATTAAGCGGGTCCCACTGTATTTGTATTGTACAACTTCTGAGAGTTTTATTTATTTTATGGGGTTACCATCTAGTTTTCAAGTTATTCTGTCCAGCAGTGCAGGAGTGCATTAGCAGGTATGGTAATTCACGCACTTCCTACGATCATTCTCCACATTAACTTTAAACATAAAAGTGAAAAACCAAAGTTGGAGGGAGCCATGCCAACTTCATAGAACGTTCCCATGAACACCCAGCATACAACCACAACTTTCCAACTTTTTTAATCCAGTAGTTTAGGAGAGCATAAAATGCAGAGCACATTTATTGCGAACGAAGTGAGCTTCATACTTAACGCGTGCACGTGAGAGAATAGGAAACAACAACACAATACCCCTGGCTATTTGGAATCCGTGTCGTTAGCTTAGACGTTTTGCTTCCGGTTGTTGTTAAACGCTGTGTGGTGTATAAACACGATTGGGTTTATTTCTATCTTGTGAATATTACTTAACGCGTGCACATGAGAGAATAGGAAACAACAAAAACTAGAACGGGCACTCATAGAGCGCATACCTTCGCCGCCACTACTTTTTTTGTTCTTGGTATGAGTGTGGGGAACTGGTTTCATATGAATGGTCTGATGACACAAACCACGTATCTATAATGTCATGACCCCCCCCCCAACTTTCGGGGGCCACGGACGAAACAACAATCAACTCGCGTCGCTTTGGCGAGTCTTCACTCGCAAGCTCGGTGAGTACAACGTTTCAACAAGAGAAGGTAATCTCGTTTGATGCTGGTTTCATGCAAATCGAATAAGAATTGACTGAGTTATGCCGAAAACTGCATATTTTTCAAGGGCGTGACCCCCCCCCCCCGACATTTTACCCCAACCGGTGACATGTGTTATGACGTCATTGTGTCACAAGATTGGGCATTAAATTCTGAACATTTTGGTGCTGGGTTCATGTAAAGCAGACAAGAATTGACCGCGTTATGACAAAAACCTCATATTTTTCAAGGTCGTGACCCCCCCTGACCTTTGACCCCTAACCAGTAACAAGAGTATGGGCGTCATTGTGTCATATTGCATATCACAAGATGAGTCGTTGAATTCTGAACATTTTGGCGTTGGTTGCATGCAAATTGAATAAAAATTGACCGTGTTATCGTAAAAAGACGATTTTGACCTTTTCGTGACCTTGACCTTTGACCCGAACGATCCCAAAATCTAATCTAATGCTTCCTGGCTAATAACCAATCATCCCACCAAATTTCATGCAATTCGGTTTAATACTTTTTGAGTTATACAAATCACAAGATTACAAATAAATAAATAAATAAATAAATACACGTCGACCAAAACATAACCTTTCGCAGAATGCGAAGGTGACACTACCCTGGCAATTGTGAATCCGTGTCGTTGGCTATGACCATTTTGCTTCCGTTTTTGTTTTGTTTCTGGGTTTTTTTTTGTTTCCGGTTTTTGTCATGGGGAATGATGCATGCCGGGAGATCATGACCGGAAGTGTTTGTTTATTTATTCAATTATTATCCCCCGCCGCTTGGCGGAAGGGGGATATTGTTGTCCGGCTGTCCGTCCATCCGTCCGGGCATCAACATTTATAGCTGTGAGTGCGATAACTCATAAACTGTTCGCCATATCGATTTGAAATTTGGGTCACACATGAACCACCTGAAAAGGAAGAACCCTATTGATTTTGGGTGTGGCCGGATCCAAGATGGCCGACTGGGGTGGCCATCTTGAAAAAAATGTTTTTTCGCCATATCAATTTGAAATTTGGGTCACACATGTACCACCTGAAAAGGAAGAACCCCATTGATTTTGGGCGTGGCCGGATCCAAGATGGCCGACTGGGGCAGCGTCAACATTTATAGCTGTGAGTGCGATAACTCATAAACTGTTCGCCATATCCGTTTGAAATTTGAGTCACACATGTACCACCTGAAAAGGAAGAACCCTATTGATTTTGGGCGTGGCCGGATCCAAGATGGCCGACTGGGGCGGCCATCTTGAAAAAAATGTTTTTTGTCATAAATGGAAAACCGCTTATATGATTTCAATTATTTTTGGTTACTACGTTCCTCACCCCTGGGGAACTTTTTCGAGATGATGACCAAATAGTGTCTTGTTTCCATTTCACCTCCCTCAATATCTGGAATCTGTATGACCTTTTTCATTCAATGGTGCGGGATTCCCCATCTCTCATGGTATATTTTTTTTTCCCAAAGTTAATTTTATACTTCTGAAAGTGATTTTTTTCATGACAGGAAGTGTTTATTTTGTATTTAACATTACCGGGAATGATTGTGAAACTCTTTCCGGGACTTTTAATTTCTTTTATTCTTGACCAGAAGTGATCGTTTATTTATTTGTTTATTCAATTATTTTTTCCCCAAAGTTAATTTTAATAAAGATATCTCCCGCATCATCAAAAAATATTTTTTAATCGTGATTTACATTATTCGATCGCTTATCCCGAATCCAGGCCGAAGTAACCGGAAATTGCGTCAAAATCATCAGCTGTGCGGTGCTTACACGTACCACGGTATAGTTGGCAAGTATACAGTTGTGAACAAGTTTTATGAAAAGTCAGAAGCGAATGTAAGAAGAATTCTACGTTCGCTTCAAGGCTTTGCCTATGCCATATTAATATGGCCAACTATAAATTCTGTAAGGTTTTTATCGCGATACCATTATAATACTTGTATACTTCCATTGTTACACGGTACACATTTGTATGCCCCTCAAACCACCTCGATGACTAAATTTATTTATGCTTAAAACTTCTACCCAAAGTCCACCCACCAAATTTCAATTCTTTCTGTCCTGTTGTTTATATGTCAAACGCACGTCTAATTGTATGTGTTCTGTATGATTGTTGTTATTTAATTTTTTTATATTGTGTTGTACTTGGTATTTTATTATCAGCAGTTTTTGTTTCCACCTTAATCCTTGACAATATTTGTTGCCAGATGCTTGATGGCCAGAATATTTATAATGGATGCTGCACGCTCCGGGTTGGCTTTTCCAAGCTGACAACCCTAAATATTAAATACAACAACGACAAAAGCCGTGACTTCACGTGTCCAGATCTGCCCTCTGGTGACGGCCAGGGTTTGCCAGGTCTTCCTGGCCAATTGTCCTCCTCCAAAGAAGCCTCTCTCCTTGGTATAATATTTACTCTGTCATGTCTTTAATTCCATAACAACTGTAAGGCAAAAAGGCTTTTGCCAATCTTATTCTGCCATGTAACCCTTTTTTGTTTGTCCAGTTTGTCCTCATTTCTTGCATATTTATATTCCTTCAGATTGTAGAAAGAACATTCTCTCTGCATTGTTATTCCTATAGGAACAACTCCTTGCTGTGTTGTGTTTTTGCCATCGTATCTGATTTTAGTCATGCCTGTACGTCGATGTATTATCCCTGTTCCTGTAGGTTTGCCCATGTCTAGCATGTCCAGCATGTCCAGCATGGCAAGCAGTGTTGGCTCTCTAGGTGTTCGCTTGCCAATGAGCACAGGGTTAGGAGCGGGTCTGCCAGGGAGCATAACCGGCGTCTCACCTGTACTGCTGGTGAGCAACCTTTCTGTGGAGGTGAGTTCCATTACTCTGACACTCGTGTCGTGCATTTGCTTTTTTGTTGTAATGCCAGGTTGTGATCTGTATTCCTTTTAACGTCTTTACTTCTAAAGAGCTTGAGAACAACAGATTCAATTTAAGAGTAATCTGTTTGGAGTTGAAAGACATGATCGTGCAGGTGTTAGGTAATATCTTAAGATAGATTGCAACATTAGGCGTCAGGAAGTCCACTTGGTTGTTTATGGACTGGCATGAAGGCCGTTTTCACGGCATTGAAGTAGTGTAAAAACAAAAGATTTGGTTTCACCTCCCATCAAAAACAAATTCCAATCAAGAGCCAGACATTCGAAGCATTTGTCTTGATTCTTTATCTGATGATTGTGTGGATCTTGTGCATTGCTCATACTACATGCTGTTCACTACAAGGAGTGTGGCTGTTCTAGAGGTGAGGTCCATAGTTTCCATCTCTAAAGCAGCAATGCCAACCCTCCCGATTTCATCGGGAGGCTTCCGAAAATTCACCCAAACTCCCGCCCTTACGATCACTATCCTTATCCTCCCGAAATTTTGATATTTTTGCACTGTTCACTAATCAGAATGTACTAGTATGAGAATTGAATGAAAAGCATCGTCTGCTACGTAGAGCATGTGGTAACTCCATAACGTTCGCTGCTACCAAATTGTACGTAAAAAAATGCAAATTCAAATGAGGAGCAGCGAAACATTGGGTCTGGATCTCGCTTAGGCGATCATGCACTGAGATTTAGTGCATGCGGTATGTGTGCAATACAGTGCATGCGGTATGTATGCACAGTGTATATGCATGCGATACGCTCACTGCATGCAGCTGGGCCCCGTACCAGCCCGGCGGTCGCGACCACCGTGCGGTGTTTAATTTAACAGCCGCTAGAGTTCTACTAGTCGCGCTGCAGCTGTGGAACATCGACTTCGAAGTTACCGATGCTTCAAGCCCTCGATGTTGATTACGAAATGGCAGAAAAGAAGCTTACGAAGACCAAGAAATGGTCTCAGAAGTACAAGACCGGAATACAGTCTCCAATACCCGTGTATTCGAAAGTGTGAAAGAGGAATTCATCATGCGTATTGTACAGTATGCAGCGTTGATATTTCAGTTGAGCACGGAGGTCGCGATGATATTCGGAAGCACGTTGGAAGCAAACGGCACACAGACATTGCAAAGGAGAGATCTTCGAGCACGAGTACCGGTACACTTCTGGAATTATTTCACCAAACAAGGGACAAGCGAGGAAGAGGATGTTACCGAGCGGAACTTCTCTTTAGTGGATTTATTGTGGAACATAACTTGCCCATATCAGTCTCAGATCATGCTGGACCTCTATTTCAAAAGATGTTTCCAAATTCAAAAGTTGCTTCAAAGTATGGATGTGCAAGAACAAAAACTTGCAAGATGTGCAAGATGTGCAAGAACAAAAAAAAAAAAAAAAAAAAAACAAGAACAAAAAGCAAGAAAAAAAAAAAAAAAAAAAAGAAAAAAAAAAAAAAGAACAAGAACAAAGAAGAAAAAAAGAACACTGGTCAACAATTTTTTACTTTCTGAATGTTGTCTCGATTTCTACAAGTGAATTAGGGTATTCTGGCACTGCTGAATCAGGAAATGGCATCCGTTTCTCTCCATCAGGTCAGGTTTTTGTGCTAAGTTGATTTGAAAAAAAATCAGATCTTGTGACAAAATCAATTACATTTTTGTGGCATTATCAGCTGATTTTTGTCAACACATATCATCCTAAACATGTTTTTAAGAAAAAAAAATGTTTTGCCATCAACATTTATTGATTACATGATAGAAACATCGATTACTGTCATCTGAATGGTGGGCATTGATAAAGGTAAGTACAAGTAAATTGCATGTTGCGTCACCACTGTTCAAACTTCAGGGCTTGAACTTCCGTTTCTTCGAACTCCTGGAATGTTCAGCGGCAGGGAGGTCTCTCTTCAGATTCCAACAGTAGTCAGCCATCATGACTGCGTCCCAGCGACCCTGATACCTGGTCTCCATCTCCTTCATGTCCTGATGGAATCTCTCCCCCTGCTCGTCACTCATTGAACCCAGGTTCTCAGGAAACCGGTTCATATGTGAAAATAGGTAGTGCATCTTGATGCTCATGTTGCAGTCCAGGTTTCTGAAAGCAGTCAGCATGTTGTTGACAAGTTCTGCGTAGTTTCTGGCCTTATTGTTGCCAAGAACGTTCTTCACTACCAAAACAAATGTATTCCACGCTTCCAGTTCCACTTCGTTCATTGAGTTTTTGAACTCTGGATCTCTGATGAGCTGACGGATCTGAGAACCATCAAAGATGCCAGCTTTCAACTTCTCCATGGTCAATCCTGGAAAAGCCTGGCACAAGTAAGTGAAGCAGTCACCATCTTTGTCCAGAGCCTTGGTGAACTGCTTGATTAAGCCGAGCTTGATGTGCAGCGGTGGGAAGAGTATTCTGTCTCTGTCCACCAGAGGGTCGTTGATGACGTTTCTTTCTTTGCATGGCACCAATTCCTCCCGCACAGGCCAGTCCTTCTTCGTGTAATGCTGAGCACGGTCCCTACTATCCCACATGCACAGAAAACATGGGTACTTGGTGAAGCCAGACTGTTGTCCCAACAAAAAGTTCACCATCTTCAGGTCAACACAAATAAACCACTTATGCTGATCATAACCAATTTTCTCCAGCACGTACTTCACCACTTCATACTTCTCCTTCAGTGTAGTCGAGTGAGCGATGGGTACAGAGGCAAACTGGTTGCCGTTGTGTAGCAGAACACATTTCAGTGATCGCTTGCTGCTGTCAATGAACAGTCTCCAATCTTTGGGTTCGTACTGTGGCACTCCAAGCTTGAGCAGAAGCGCATGTCATAAATTGGCGCATGTAGGTATTGTACATTCTTCAGAGTTCGTTATTTCAAGAAATACAACTTTTTTGTATCACATTATTACAAAATCTGCCCCATTAACTTTAGTTTTGATCCACGAACTTTATGCTTTGCCTCACCAATTTTTGGAAGATTTTGAGGTTTTATGACTTCAAACTGATCCCTTTTTCGACATAATCACCTAGAACTATCGTACCTGAATACTTCTTGTCATTAAAATAATTATTTCCAATTAAAACAATTATTTGACATGACATTTTACCCCCACCAACTTCTTCTAAAATGCTCCACACATGCGTACATGTGAACAAAAATGTAAAAAACGACATGTGGCCATATCTCAAAAACTTGACCTGATTGAACAAAACTAATGTGAGTTTTGGATTCAGCGCATCAGATTCGTCCTAAATCAGCTTAAAAAATGCAGACAACAAATTTGTTGTTGACCAGTGTAATTGGTGAGTTGTCAAATGTTACTGCTTCATCTATTGCCGATATTGCTAGACTAGCTCCATTTAGCCTAGCTACAGACGGTAGCAATGACAGTGGTGAGGCCCAGCTATATCCTGTCCTGATTTCGTACTATGACAACAGTGCTGGGATTGTGAAGCAAGGTTTGCTAAGTTTGCCTGCGTGCAAACAAGATTCCACTGGAGAAAACATTTTCAAACTGCTTGATCATGAGTTCAGTGACAGGAAAATTCCGTGGGGAAATTGTGTTTCCTTTTGTGCTGATAATGCCTCTGTCATGGTGGGCAAGCACAAAGGAGTCGCTGCTTATATCCACAAACAAAATCCAGAGTGCTACATCATGGGATGCCCTTGCCATATGATGCACAATACGGCCAAGAAGGCGGCTCAGGCCTTACCCATTGAATTAGATGACTTTCTCATCGATATTTACTACTACTTGGACAAAAGTAGTAAACGCGTCAAAGGAGTGAAAGCACTGCAAGAACTCTGTGATGCCCCGACACACAAGATTCTGAAGCATGTCGCAACAAGGTGGCTGTCCCTTGGTCAGTGCCTAGACAGGCTGATTGAACAGTGGGAGCCACTTCGCCTCTTCTTCAAAGAAGAAGTACGAAGAAAAATGCAACCAACTGTAGCCAAGACTCTAACAACGAGCAAGAAGGGACGGCACTGTATCTACTGCCAGTACTGGCACTGCAGGACCAAGAACGAGTGAGGCAGCATTCACCACTACCACTGCAGTATCTGCTGCGAAGAAGACAGCAGGGACAGCACCAAAACCAATGCTGAGAGCAGGTAGCATCACCGGCCCTTCATCACGTTCATCTACAAAGCAGATCCCTTCAGAGTCGAGAAAGACTGTGATAGTCCCATCTACAGGCAAAGAAGGACCCAAGTTAAGTTCTGCTTTTGCCAAATCACTTGATAGAAGCTCAGCAAAACCTTCGAATCAGAGGTCTTCTTCCTTGGCTGCACCTACCTCAAGCTCTCTCCTCAAACGTAAAATTGGATCTGGTACTACGAGTCTGACCTCTTCTGCTGGCAGTAAACGCAAGTGTGATCGCCCTGCGGCTAAGTGTACTACGAGTTCTACAACTAAAAGCGCATCTTCCTCAAACACTGTGCAGGAATCTAGAGAAAAACGTGTCAACAGGATGTTCTTGTCTCCACAAACAAAACTCTATTGTTTCTTCCTTCGATATGCTAACAAGCTTTTTGAGAAGGGAATCTTCTGCTCCAAAGAGACGAACCCTGTATTCATCTCCTGCACGGAGAATTGAATGGTCTTCTGAAAGATATCTTCGTACGGTTTTGAAACCATCGGTGTCATCGGTTGCTCTGGTAAATGTACCCTTCTCTGACAGAAATCATCAGAAGAATGATGAGGACCTCATGATTGGGAATGATGCCAAACTGTATATAAGGGAACAAAGGAGTCTCAAGAAATCCACCTTCACTCTGAGTGAGTCAGACATCCAAGGTTTCTTCAGTGCAGTTCGCTCATATTATGTGAAAGCCTGCAATTATATCTTCAAAACCTGGCCGGTAGATGATGAATTAGCCAAGCATGCTCAGGTGCTGGATGTTAAGCTACACCAAGAAGTGGGGTTTGACTGTGTGGAGTTTTTCATCAAGAAATTCCCCTGTCTGTTCAGTGGCGGTGATAGTGACATAGACAGTCTTGAGAGTGAATTCGCTCACTACCAGGCAGACGCCTCCATAGCTACAGTTGCTACTGAGACAGTGAGAGTGGATGAGCAGTGGCATCGGATTTCACAGCTCACAGATCCCTGCACTGGTGCCTGAAGTAACCTAATTTGAGCAAAGTGATGAAGGGAATCTTGGTCATTCCTCATTCGAACGCATCATGTGAGCGGGCACTCAGTCTTGTACGGAAGAATCATACTGAATTTCGTCCCAATTTGAGTGTCAAAACCCTGGAAGCTCTCTTAATTGAAAAACTAGCTCATAACACCCCTTGCTACCAGAGAGAATACAGCAAAGACATAATCAGAAGGGCTAAAAGAGCCACACAGCTGTCACTCAGCAAAGCTGCCATGGAAAAAGCAAGCAGCAGTAGTACCAGCCAGTAAGGTAAGAAAAATATTGCTTCTTTTGTGCTTTTTGTTAATCTTTCATTGTCCCCTAACTTACTAATATTAACATACATGTAACATTAAAAAGTGCACAATTTTCCCCTTTTTTTGTTCAAAAAGTGGGAATTCTTAACATGTTAAATGCTCCAAAATAGGGCTCAGAGGGCACTAGAGAGCGTCTAGAACCCCAGAGCTTCCAGGGCCCTAAGGCGGGCCCTGGACCCCGCCACAAGGGTCGAGCGCTCCGCGCTCGAGATGTGCGCTTCGCGCACATTATTTGGTGTCGGTTGAAAATCCTCCCTAATTCTGATTTCCAAAAGTTGGCATCTCTGCTAAAGGCATGTTTGAACCAATGTAGGCAGGAAATAACGAAATTCAAAACCCCGATATTCGTCAACAGTTGGTGTACACGAGGAGAGTATTCTTTTGCTCCCAAGTCTTACCTATCTTTTAAAATTCCAATACCAGCCAGTGCTTTTGAAGCAACTGCCATGTTTTCCCTACAGTGTATGAAGGTCGAACAAAGTGACATTGTTCTTGCAAGCCCACTCAGCCAGCGTTCTGCTCGAGTACAGAGGCAGACCGAGTTGTGGTGGTTAATGCCGTGAAAGGCAGGGAATAGAACAGTTCCCTAATCCTTCCTGTCGATAGAGCAAATGCCACGTCTGTTAGATTGCTGTTTTAACATGGGCCCAGTGATGAAAGCACCCCAAATTACCATTAAATATGCTGTTCGTTTTTGATCAATTGCCAAGCGAGCGTGTTCTACAGTTATCGCTGCATGTCGTGGGCTGGAATTGTAAGCGTTGATTCATGCCGTGCTGCATTTCGTTGCTTTTGCACGTCCATTTTACAACCTTGGTGCTTGTTAAAAGGTGGCTTTTAGAAGGGAAAAAATTCCACACATAACCTCAGAGTAATCTGCTTCAGCGTTTGCTAAACTAATATTGGCATCTATTATTGTTGGCCTTGAAGCAAAGGAGGAGAAGAGCAGCATCATTAGTAGTTTATATGTGATGTTGGCATGCTGGAGATTGTGATGACGTGTCCCCTTACTTTCTGCTCTTCCTCCTGTTCCAAGGAAGGATATCTCTGCTCTCAACCTTCTGCCGATTAGCTCTTGCCTTGTATTTTCTTCGACTTGTCCCTTCTCTCCCCCACCCTATGTTTGTTGAAATAATGTATTCTCATCCTCCCTGGCCCGGCGTTTGTTTTGCTTTGGGTCGAACTGCCTAACCATCCTGAACCATGAAACCATCTCCAACATTGTGGACCCGACTCTGCCTTGTGGACAATCTGTCATCCTCTGGCTTGGCTCTGCTCCAACTCTCTCTCCGTCTCCATCTCCGACTCTTCTCCTCTCTAGATGATAACGCCTCAAAAACTCTTTAATCTCTTCGGTATGTCTCCTGCTATCTTGTTTTCATTTTTATTTATCCGGTTTTTCTGTTGTTTATTTCACTGAAATACTTTGAAACACTTGCTTTGGTTATTTGCAACAAAAAGCCCGTTTATGTGCCGCAGTGCTGACGGACGGTTGGTATTAATCGGTATTTGAAGCGTCCTGATATATTTTCTTTTATTATTTCTTCCCCCTTTGATTTGGTCTGGAACTTCATGTGAGCTTTTTGAGTTTACTTTATCTTCATGTTTTCTTTATCATTTTAACCCTTGATTTACGTTTTGATTGTGGTGAAGCCTCCAGGACAATATATATATATATATATATATATATATATATATATATATATATATATATATATATATATATATATATATATATATATATATATATATATATATATATATATATATTTTAGTTATTCTTGCTTTTTTCTCTCTGGGCCTTTTCCCATTTTTTATTTTTACTTTTTGGCCTTTCCCCCATTTTACACGCTGAATGCAACGTGCTTGATTTAATTTATTTACATTAATCGGTTAATTTGCCGTCAATATAACATTCTTGTGGAAAACCATAGAAGCACAACGATGTCTTCTTTGCACCAAAGGCATTCCTGAGCTGAGCCAAGTTGTGCTCAGCAAGTTAAACTGAGTGCCACCCGAGTCACTAACCCTTACCACTATTCCGAATCGAGCTGTCAGTAACATCACACACATCCAGACTTGCGATGCTTCATGCAACTCTGGCTCCATCGTCGTGGCAAAAACATTGTGTTTGGAGACATTGAGGGTGGGAGGTAGCTCAGGAGTGGGGGGATATCATATTTGCGGTTGTAACGGGAACGAGACACATCAGGCCTTGGTCATCAGCATGGGACGAACGGTCTCACTCGCCATACTGGAAGCCATGTCGTGGAAGCCTCATTCCTGCCCAAACAAATGGTTTTGCAACCCGAGCGGCGCTTCTCGCCAAAATGATGAAGGAAGACTACGACGCACACTTGAATAAACCATAAATTTGTAGTCGCCAGGGTTCGGAAGTGGGGTGTGGGGAGGGTGCGCAAGTTCCCTTATGTAAATGTGTATCGTGTAGTGCTGCCCCCAGTGGGTTTACAGTACTGTATTATAAGAGTATCAAGTGGGGAATTGTCATACCTGCGAATGCACTCCTGCACTGCTGGACAGAATAACTTAAAGTCGATGTCGCTAAAAAAATAACAAACTTCCGGAAGTTGGACAAATCGTTCTAAAATATGCCAATTTTCTATTATAGTGTAATAATAACTATATTCATAATAGATGGGGGCGGGGGTGTTGAAACGTACATGTTTGTTTGGTTGTGGGGCAAAATGCATCGAAACTTGGTGGTTGTACTTAGGATGTGCATGGGATCGGTCTGTTAAGTTTGGATGGCTGCCTCCAACTTAAAGTCCCCCTCCCGCTCCCTATTGTTTCTCGTAACAATTAACGAATGATAAGACAGTATAGTTTAATTAACATCAAGGGTTCGGAAAATAAATAATACAATGACATGGGCACAGATTTGTGATGAAGCTCAAAGTAAGACACCATGTAAGGACGCAATATATGGCCATGGGTTTGGTAATACAGGGGAAAGCAAAAAAGGGTGCAAGGAGAAATGACGCAAGTTGGGCAGAATAAAATAAAGAACGTATGCATCCCTTAATGCTGTGGATGAAGGTGGCCACCGAACATCGTATGCCAAGAGCATACAGCCATGCGATATCGTGTGTGTGTGTCTATCTGTCTCTGTCCTCTGTCTCTGTCTCTTGCTCTCTGTGTATGTGAGGGTCCCTACAGCACTGTTCTTCTAAAGCCCATGGCCCAACTATACAGTTTTGACCTGTTGCAGCTCATGGTCTCTTCACCTCTTCAGTGGCTTCTTCTTCTCATTCTCCTTCTCCTTTCACCTGCACTCCAAGCACATTTTATTGTGTTAAGTGATTCGTTTTCTGTAACATTAATGAAATTGGTGATCAGCATGACCGAAGGAGCACAACATATTGTACGAATGATGCAAGAAAAGCATCGATGCAGTTTCTCTGTCCACCTTTAATTACAAGACCTGGTTTAAACCTCATTTAAATTTCTTTAAAATATGTTGCAGCAAGTCCTCTATTTACATTGTTTCGCTAGAACTTTGCCAACGTATTGGGGAGCATAATTAGATTTTCAAATGCATTGATACGTCATGTTTTGAAAATATAAAATTTTAAAGAAAAGAAAACCCCTTTTTATTTTTTTAAATTTTTCCCCTCCCATCAGTGTCAAAATCAACACCATATTGGTTAAAACGCAAATGGCATGCACATTTATTGTGACTTTTCAGGGTTTCAACTTTTGCAAAACTCTGCATACACGAGTGCAAAATGACTAGTATGTGATCATCTTGCCTCTGCATCGCAGAAAGCTCAGACAACCATTAATTTATAGGTAAAAATGGATGTACTAAAGTAGTTTGTTGAGGCAGAATGAGCTGTAGACATTGACAGGGCGCTTGGCCGACCAGCTATGACGGTCGGAACAATCAATGCCTTCAGAAAGTATTCACACCCCTCGACTTTTGTCACATTTTATGTTACAGCCTGGATTGATAATAATGGATTAAATTTTAATTTTTTGACACTTACACAAAATACCCCAAAATGACAAAGTGAAACGTATTTTTACAAATTTTTACAAATAAATAAAAAATGAAAAGCTGAAATGTCTTGCGCCAATAAGTAATCATCCCCTTTGCTATGATACTCCAAATTGAGCTTGAATACTTTGACGCAAGACATTTTAGCTGTTCATTTTTAATCAATTTGTAAAAATTTCTAAAAACATGTTTTCACTTTGTCATTAATGGGTATTTTGTGTAGATTGGTGACAAAAAAATTAAATTTAATCCATTTAAACTCAGGCTGCAACAACAAATTGTGACAAAAGTCAAGGGGTGTGAATACTTTCTGAATGCACTGTCATTGTTAAAGCATACAAATTATATATATATATATATATATATATATATATATATATATATATATATATATATATATATTTTTTTTTTTTGAGAGATTTCTCAGGATTGAAAGACGTATACCAAGTGTTTGACCAGTTTTAGATTTTGTCAAGGTCTGAGGAGAGGGAAGAGGCTGCTTGCCTTGTCTGTCAGAGGGTGGAGTCATCAGCAGAGATGAAGAGGATTTTCCAGAATCATTGAGATCATTGAAGATTAGGAATAAGATTGCGCCGAAAACACTGCCATGGGGTGCTCCAGCCTTGACAGAGAGGAGATTAAATGGTTCCGTTGAGAGCCACAAGTTGGCTACGAGAGTAGAGGAAGTTAGTAATCCAAGAGTGGAGATGGCCTTTGGATTCCACAGGCAGGCAGTTTGGAGAGCAAGGCAGGATGCCAGACTGTATTAAAAGGTTGAGATATGTACAGAGACTGCCTTGATCTCGTATCTGATATTGAGGGCCTCCAGCCATTGTTGGGAGAGTAGAGGCAGCTTGTCCAAGGTAAAGGAACCAGGTCTGAATCCCTATTGATGATCTGAGATGAGCTCATTGGAGAAAAGGAATTATTTGTTTCACCTGCAATTACGGATTCCATGGCCTTGCTGATTATCAATTTGATTAAGAATTGCACGTTTTTATTGTGATTTTTACCTTCCCCATGTGAAAATGATGTGGTCCAACAAATTTCAACAAATTGATTGGCCTTGGGGTTTGGAAACATATGAGGAACAATGCTGCACTCCTGAGTCAATTTATTTTTTACAGGTATAAAATGTCCATTTCTGCGCTCATGTGTGTTTCTTCTTCTCACTCAGTCTTCCTCTTCGTGTCCCTTTGTTGTGTTCCTCTACCATGTTTGTGTGTTTCCCTCCTTTCCACTGTTCCTGTATTTATGGCTTTATCTTGGCCAACAGAAATATTTTGTATGCTTTATTCCACTCAATCCCCCTCAGTTTGTTAATGATTAAAATAAGGAACTATAATTACCAGTGTCTAAGGCCGTTGGAGACTCAATTCACTTGTGGTTCATGTTTTTGTTTTCTCATATTATTATCCGAGCGTTGGCTTAACAGTTAAGGTGGCTGGCTTAAGATCTTAGGGTCTTGAGTTTGAGCCCCTGCCAGCTGTTTAATTCACACCAGGTGGGGTTGACTCAGCTTGTCATCCTTCCTAGGTCAGTGAAATGAGTACCAGTGTACTGGTAATAGAAGACATTGCATCATTGCCACAGCCATGACCCCAAAAATGATGCAACCAGCAGCCATAGACTGCACACGATATCTCGCTGGGATGAGGGGGTGGGGGTATTGCATGCCAAATGCCGCTTATGGGTAAGAGTTAGCATGAAATCTTCAGCATCTGCACCAGAGTATACATGGGATGACTAAAAAGCTTATCTGAATGGGCATAGGAACTGAAAATGCACACCATTGGAATTAGCAGGGAGGCTTTACCCGCTTAACTAGCAAGTTATTACCTCTGCCACCAGAGGTGGATGGAGGTAATGTATTCACCCCTGTTTGGTTTTTGTTTGCTTGTGTGTTTGTGAACAGGAAATCTCAAAACGTAATGGATGGATTTGGATGAAATTTGGTGGAGAGGTTGGGTGTGTGATAAGGATGAAATTATTACATTTTGGTGAAGATCCAGATCTGGATACTAGAATTTTTTAAAGTGCTTCCTCACCATTGTGAGATTGGGCCAAAAATGACACATAGCTTGAGAGCTCAGTTATGGATGGATTGTGATGAAACTTGTGGATGATTTGAGAAGGTGACAAGAACAAGCTGATTTGATTTTGGTTTGGTCCGGATGCAGATCTGTCAAATCGGTGGTCCGATATGAAACGTAAATTGTTCATCCTGGTGAAAGTATATGGCTATACGCTCTACTGAGTGTCGTTTGAGTTCAGTTTTGTAACCTGCAACCAGGCCTCCAAATTCCCAACTCAACAGGGTAGTGAACTCATTTTTAACCTCTGCCATCGAAGATGGATGGAGGTTACCGTTTTCACCCGTCTGTTTGTTTGTTTGTTTGTTTGTGAACAGTATTAAGGAAAAACTCCTTGACGGATTTCAACGAAACTTGGTGGGGGGATAAGGTATGGTCCAAGGATCATGCCATTAGATTTTGGACTTGGTCCAAAGTTCAATATGGCCGCTATGGCGGCCATTTTGAAAAAGTATTTTAATTTTTTTTTTTGCATTTCTACATGTTTTAAGTGATTTCCAACCCCCCCCGCAAAAAAAAATTATCAGAGAAAAAAAAAATTTGCAACTTTTTTTTCAACAAAAATTCAATTTATTATTTTTTTTTTTTTTTTTTTGCATTTCTACATGTTACAAGTAATTTCCAACAAAAAACATGCCAAAATTATAATTGCGGCTGATTTTGGAACTTCAGGTGGATATACCCCCGTAAAATCAATTTCTGTCTCAAGGAATCTAGTTATGACGAATGAATTGAGTATGTAAAAGTTAAAAGTAAAAGGGAAAGTTGCAAACTATAACTCTGTGAGCACTGTTGACGTCAAATTGAATGAATAGGATATTAGGTACACTTGAGTGACCCGGCAGTATTGGTGGCGGAGGTTTTGCACTCTACCGAGTGCTCCCCGTCCAGTTGTTGTTTTTATCGACTATTGTTATATTTTGTCCATGTTTGGCAAAAAGGTTTTTGTTTTTCTTTTTTAAGCAAAAAATTCGGTTTTTGGATCAGGACTGTTTCCGTTGAGCATAATATAGTGGGGTTAGATCGTGAATGATTATTTTATAGGTCATTCTTTATAATTCCCCAGCTGCTGTTATTGGATCCTTTTCTTTCCTGCGAGTACGTCGTTGGACAAGTCGTGCCCATTGGGTCAGGAGAGCCGCATAAATATTATGACAAAGCTATGATGTTGGTATATCACCCCATCAACCCCTTGCCCCCCCACCCTCCCAACCAACTCTCCCTCTGTTTTCCTCATTATACCAGGCCACTATATAGCTATTAAAAATAATGAGCACAGTTTGGTTCAAAAATTGGGACATGGTTTGACTCAGGGTTGCTTTTGGTGCAAATACGGCACTTCCGGTTGGTTTTCTTGGGAAAATACCCCAGGTTTGATGTTGCAACCACAGGTTGAGCTTCACCTGGGATTTCCACTGGGACATGACCTTGGTCTTGTGATCCTTTGCCCTCAGACAAAATCTTTAGTTAGCGGTGCTTTAGTTTTTCACAAATTTTTGAAATATGCACACTTTGAACATGGTTTCTTCTCACCGCTCAGTTATTCACTGAGCTGCAACTTCAGTTTATTTTTATTTGCTTGGCTTTCTTTGGATCCCCCCTCCCCTTTTTAGCTTGATTGTCCTTCAACAAGCTGTACTTTATAATTTATAAGATAGAACACCTTCATTAAATTCCACTGGTTTTATTTATTTATTTTTAAAGTAGCCATGCATATTGACCTTTCTCAACCTGGATGTGCTTACATAGTAGTTGGTTTGTATAGACGTTTTTCATACATTGTTGCTTTTTTGGGGGGGGGGTTATTTATTTATTTTTGAATGATGCACCTCATGGTGATTATTTGAGGCTGTTGCTGAATATGTGTGTACTCTGGCAGGAATGTACGGGGATGTGCACCGCGTAAAAATCCTCTTTAACAAGAAGGACACGGCACTTATTCAGACAGCGGATGGGAACCAGGCACAAATAGGTAAACCATTAAGCTTGCACCTGCAATCCTCACAAGCATGTGTAACAGCCCACATCTGCACCACCATGTCCTCATGATCACATTTGTAAATGTGTGCCGAGCTCAATGGCAAAAAAACCTATTTTGCTGTTTAACAAAAATTGGAATCTTGTTTTGTATTTTAAAGGTTGGCAATTGTTTGGTATTTCTCAACCACTCATTCTGCTTGGACACATGTTTCACATTTCTGACTTGCCTTGATACCTGATGATATCTGACAAATATTTATTCACCCGGTGAAAGAATTTAACAGTTGCAAGATTACAGGATTTGAGACAACAGTGTGCATTTGAAGAATTATTCAAACAGTGGAACTTGTTGTTGATACACATCAAAAGATGCAAGGTGGCTGTGGCTGGTAGTTTTGACAGATTATAGGGAAGAGCCAGGGAGTAACCTTTTTTGTCAACATGGTTAAGGCTTGTGGAAGAGCTAAAGAAGAATGAAATGGAACAAAATGGGAAACACGGACAGCAGAGTCGACGTGAGATTAAAATCAAGGGGAGGAGGAGGACACATTAGGTGAACAAGCTGAATGAAATGCAGCAAGAAGAGGAAGGGGGGAAAGTGGGGGTGAAACACAAAAGGACCAAACTAAGAAATAAAAAAAACCAATGTCACCCCCGTATCTTGCCAAAAGGTGACCACGTGTGACTTCTTTAAGGTCACACTGAGGTGAACAGAGCTGCTATCCACCAGGAGCGACTCCTTGAGGAATATCTGCCTACGAGAGATTCCGATGAGAATCGTTCTACAAAGTAACCATGAAAAATATGCGTTTGCCTCATAACGTCACCAAATGACGTCATAATGTCTCAAGCTTGACATATCGAGGTGTTCAATTTGAGGTATTACACGATATGGTACCTAAGATTTCAAAATTTGACCTTGGGGTCAAAAACTTTCGACCTCCAGCGCTAACAATGAAGGTCAAGGCCGATCGCCACCAAAAATTAATTAGCTGAGCGCCAGACCATGAACTATATTCCCATGAATTTGAAGACGATCCGATCAAAATTACTCAAAAAATAAGGGTTTCGTCGACTCCCCTGATTTGCGACAAAGTGACCTTGACCTTTGACCTTGAAAATTTTATGTGCTGAAAGGGACCTCTATAGGACTCTGATATGCGAAGTTACAAAAATTTCCAATGATAACTGTGCTCTGCAGAGTGATTTATACGTGATTACAGACGAACAAAAAAAAACAAAAACATACAAGCTGACTAACATATCTTGCAAAAACTTCGTTTTGGCAAGATAAAAATCAGGGATAAGAAGGGGGAAATCGCAATAACCTGGAAAATGGGAGTGCTTGGGTTGGGGTCATTTGGGGTAAAATAAATCGTGAGCATGCATAGGAGATGACCTGACATTGGGATGTTGAAACATTCGGTTCGGTAATGTTGAAATAGTTTTTTCCCCCCCCTTTATGACGACACAAAATGTTTCTGGAATTTTGAAGTCATGAGCTTTTTTTTTATTTTTGCTAATTTCTGCCCCCTTTGTTGTCTTACAGCTTACCTCGCCACTTGTCTGGGCTGGTCTCCCCCCCCCCTCCATTGTTGGTTCATTGACCTTCCAGTCACTGATAAATATTTGTGGTGCCACCAATTACTCCATTTTGTAAGAACAGCAATTTATTTGGGTTGTATCGCCATTTCTTCCTTTGTGCAGCCATGAGCCACTTGAATGGACAGAAACTCTACGGTAAAGTACTGCGTGTCAGCGCATCACGATTCCTGTCCGTCCAGGCTCCGCGTGACGGCTCTGAGGAGCTCACGCGTGATTACACGACCTCGTCTCTGCACCGCTTCAGCAAGCCGGGTACTCGGGGAGTGCACCACATTTATCCACCTTCTGCTACGCTGCACCTCGCTAATATCCCGTGAGTCATTATTGCCTTTGACATCCACTGTTTTTTGTGCTGTTACCTTCATTCTGCAACCTCTTACCCAGATCAACTAAATTTCCCCATCTCCGATTTGGGATTCAAATGACTGAATAAAATGACCATTCGGTGCTTTGTTTGTTTGTTTTTTTGCCTCTGTTATCAAGTTTGTTTTGGCTTTGCTCTCTCATCATTGCTCCTACCCAAACTGAATTGCTCGTCGGTTCACCTCAGATGGTATTTGCACAAGATGATGTACTTTGTCTGTAATTGATACCTTTTAGATGCAGCAGGAATTGGGGGAATTTTCCCACAGCTGCTCTCTCAAGCCTGAGTTTTTTTTTTCTTTTTCTTTTTTCTTTTTCTTTTCCAGGCAAAACATAACAGAAGATGACATAACACAGCTGTTTGAAACCATTGGCTGCTCGGTCAAGGCTTTCAAGTTTTTTGCGTGAGTTCAGCACTGAAAGGATGTTGGTAAAACAAATCCTGCTGTGGCTTTACAAAATATCTGGTTTGTTTGTGCTCGTGTAAATATTGAAACTCTGTGCTTCCCCCAACTTAAAAGTAAATCAAGAAAGCTAGCTTTTCACTTTTCAAAATGTTTCGTAGTCAAAAACCTCCTTTAAATAACATCGGGAAACTCGCCGACCCACTTCTGGGTGTAATGTGTGACATTGGCTCGAAGATACAGAAAAAAAGGACAAACATTTGTGCTGGGTATTGCTAGTACAGGATTGTTCCTTAAAATTTGTGGGTGCGGGAAAACCTTTTATTACTCTTTGTAAACTCTGACAATCGGTGCATTTGACTCGCAAAGCTTTTGATAGTGTTGGCTTTAAGCGTTACTTTTAATGCCAATCATCAGTGGGCGTAAAATGACTGCCTTGGATTAAGAAATGATTACAGTAATTACATGATGCTCTACACGATGATTTGGAGGGTGTGAAACGGGGTCGATCCTGAAATTGTCCGAATGCTTATCGAAAGAGGTTATTCGCGGCATGAAACCACCCGACTGGATGTACTCGCTTGCATTGTCCTCCTGTTCATCTTGGCTTTTGACATACTGACCGAGCTGGGCCCTGTCATCGCATCCACGTTTTTGTTTTCTTGTAGGAGTGATCGTAGGATGGCACTGGTGCAATTGGGGAGCTTGGAGGAAAGCTTGCAAGCCATGGCTGAGCTGCACAACGTCGAGCTGGCCCCTCAACGGCTCCTTCGCATTTCCTTCAGCAAGTCTGTTATCTGATGTTACTCATCTCTCGCACCTTCCACAGTGCTCACCAGCGCTATTATACCAAGCTTCCCTAGTCTTCTTATTTGCAACCTGATTAACCTGGTTTATCACAACATGACACCATCCATTTTCTCCCCGACTCCCCATGAATAAAACCATTTGTTTTAATGGTCTTTTTATTTCCTGTAAATTTGATTTGTTAGTGCTTTTTGAGAAATGCCAGTTAGCTCCCCTGTGTTTCAAGGACATTTTGGCAATGTTATTTTTTTTTTTGACAGATTGAGGGAAAAATTAAATTTTCAAGACCTATTAGCATCCCTGCTCTCGTATACTGTATGTGGCTTTGGTTTTCTCTGGCGTGTCATTCTCGTGAACAAATTTGTTTACCATTATCCGAGAGAGGGCAGGTCACCTGTGTTGTTTCATGTCGACATCCTTGGATAACGTTCAACACACTGTCGTGTTTTGTTTCATGCTTAGGCTTGATTTTTGAGCATTACTTACTTTGTCACTATTATTGACGAGCCTCAATTTTTTTTCATTACTATAAAAAAAAAAGAATTTTCATTGAACCAGTCATATATCAGTCTATTACTAAGAACTGGAGATGTTTTGATGTATTAAACATTTGGATGTACTTTTGACCAAGTCCTTTTGCCTTATGTAACAATCCATTTGAAATAGTTTTTTTTTTAATGCCAACAGCTTCTTCTTTTCCCTTTAAGTGGTGAGGTTCAACTGTACCAATCTTCTGCCTCTGCCCTGCCTTGACAGTTATACACCGCCGCTTCACCCTATCCTCATCCAACTCACCACCACCTCTTATCTTCCCCCATCCAAATCCTCGATCTTTTCTACCCCCGATAATCCACCCAAGCCCACTTCCTTCAATTCTCCTGCTTTCCTTCCTGAAAGTCCCTTTAATGTCCATCTTCCCCTCGCCATGTTCCCCGTCCCATCCCCATCCCTCCCCCTTCCACAGTTCACCTGTGTCTGTTCCCCAATGTTTTGTCCCTTCCACTCCCGCCCCTCTTGTCTCATGCCTCCTTGCTGTGAGTTGTGTGTTAGCTCTCATACGAGCCTCGACCAAGGTATACAAAAAAAAAAAAAAAAAAAAAAAAAAAAAAAACTCTGTCCACTGTCCAACCACCCCCATTTTATTGATATCCCTCCTCACACGATCTTCCCATCTCAACTGTAGTGAACCTCTTTCTCTCCTCCCTCATTCCCTAAACATATCCACTCTCTTTGCAATTCTCTCCTCCATGTACAACATGTGGCCAGCCCACTTCAGACCAATCTCCCCATCAAGCTTATTTGCACACTATTCTCTTCCCTCAGTTCATCAGCCACATGTCATAATACAAACCACCTTTCTGTGGTGGCTTCCATTGTGGTGTTGAATGGTGGAAGGATGAGGGAAGGGAGGGAAGAAAAGGGAGCTGATATTAAGGAATTCATTGGGTGGTCACAAAATTCCATTCGTTCAGTCTTCTGTTTAAGTTTACTCATTTTGACCTGGAATTGAGACCAAGCAGCTGTCGTGCAAGTTTTATTTTCTGGAGCATTTATGCAGTTGTAATTTAGATGGCATGACAAGTTCCAGTCTTAAAGTTCAGAAATGCATAAGTTCATACACTTTAAATGAATTATTTTTCTCTTTCCACTTGCATTCTTCAATCAATTATTTATTCTGGAATTGTTCCTAACAATAAATCCTAATCCTCTTAAAAAGGCATCGCAAGGACATCATCGACTGGCCAGAGAAGATCAGAAACTAACCGTTCAATCTTGGTCAAATTTTCTCGACCTGAAATGGGTACCATTAAATACACAAGACCAAAGTGATTTGTAATTGCAGCTGAAAATTGACATTTGTAATTAGTATACCTAGACTTGTTTGTAATGTACAAAATGTGAACATTAAAAGTGATAAGTTGAATAGTATTAGCAAAGACCCCACCCGGTCCTTTTTTTTTTTTTTTTTTTTCTTTTTCGCCCCCTCTGGGGTTCATTTTTCATTTTATTTTATGCCCACACCATTCGGCAACTTAGCTCAGGCCTGCCTGGGCTCACTGCCTTACCAATGGATCCAAGCCAAATTGGTCATCTATAATGAGACCTACAGTACCATGGGATCAATTTTCTTTCCCATTAATTGATTTATTTGATGCTCTCTGGGTCACAAACAACACTTTGTAGCAGCCACGTGCAATCTTGTACATCCAGATGAGGTTCATGACATCGAGACAAAGGCTGGCTGCCAACCAGGAGATCTTCGGTCCAATGCCAAGCGTGTCAAAAACTGGAGATCTGATGGTGCTGAGCATGCGCATGTAATATGGCGGTAAGACTGCAATGCGTACCACAAAAAAAGCCACCGCCATGGCAACGCCAGACACCACATAGAGCCTGCTCTTCTTGGGGTAGCCCATTGCCTCCAGGAACCATCTGTGTAGGCATAGATTGTCAAACATTTTTGAAGCACAAAAGGTTTGGCATATTGATTACAAGCTGTGGTGTGTTAGTGGTTCACCTTTCTGATGTTTACATACAAGGGTCAAAGACGTACTTGTCACATGAAGCTCGATCACATTTCAACGAATGGTGGATGGATCGATCAAACTTACCTTTGGTTTACGAAAGGTGTCGACAGCTCTGCCAGCTGCCGGAAATTCGCAAAATATGGCAAAACACCGATAGTCTGCAACCCATAAAATCCGTTTGATTTTGGATATCATACTAAAATATGCAATTTGGTGTTTATTTTTACCGCGGTACATTCAGTCGTCACTTATCCAATCAACCAATTTTTCTAAGGCCAGTTATAACTAAAATAATAACAATAATGTTAAAAGCATAAGATTACTGTTATTTCAAAACAATATTTACACTAATTGTACCTCCCACCCAAGGGGTTTTTCCTGCTTGGATATACACTGCTCACATGTACAAATAGCTTTTGGAATTTTGTGGGGCACCCCTCCAATCAGTAAAAAAATAGTATAAACCACAAACACATATGATTACCTTTTTAAACAGTTGTGACTGTTTAACACTAAACTGAAAGGGAGGAAATCCTATGTTCTTGAGGCATGATATGCTTATGGTCCTGAGCCTAGATCTACTGCAATCTATATATTCCAGAGGGATAATAACTTGACCCTTCCGACTGCTCCCTGAAGGAGTGTGTGTACTTGTGGCTTAAATGTGGAGATTCTGCATTGATTCCTGACCAATTCAAGCAGTGCTATTTCGAAATGTGAGCTGCTCCAGAACCTTCCTGCCATGTCTAACAAGCTTACCAATACGTAGTAGTAAGCGTACACTGCAGACAAGTGATGCATTATGAAGAAGCGATCTCCAATGTCCCTCCAGTAGTGGAGAATCAGAAGCAAGTCTGCAGTGAGCGACGGGGTGGCATTTCTTTACCAACCAACCTCATGCATTCTTAAAGTGCTGCTTGTTCACAATATAATAGTTCAATGAACAAGGTGTTTGGTGCAAGTTAATGCTTTTAAGTGACCTCATCAACTTTGGAAAAATAACGACATCTCCTACCTGAGAAGAGGTATCCTGTGGTGATTGCAATGCTGAGTTGCACCGTGAAGGGCTCACCCCTGGAAAAACAAACAGTTTGCAAATTACAGAAGTGTAGGAAATCCTGTGTAATTTATTATCGCTCACTTTCAAACACGTGTGTATTTAGGAAGCAGCACAATGTCTGTTGGGATTTCGTGTATTTGTGGTTTTGACACACAACTGCTTTCTTCATGAATAATTGTGGTTGGTAAAAAGAGGATATATATATATATATATATATATATATATATATATATATATATATATATATATATAAAACCTTTGTGCATTGGCATGAGGAATGTTGGCATAGAAAGCAGTCCTCAGGCAGTAGAATTCCTGTGAACCCAGGCTCATTCCTCCATGCCAGTTTATTCTGCAAAGACTACTTCTCTTCGCATTTTGGCCACCCGCGTTGGACGTAATTACGTAAAAGGTTGCGTGATAGCGTCACTAGTCAGGGGTGTGTCATCTCCGTGATTATCCAAATTTGCAAAAGGAAAATTGGGCCTTTTAAAAATAATTTGTTGCAGAGGGAGTCATCTTTAAAGAACACTTTTTTTGCGAGTGTGAATGGAGCTTCCTTTTACTTCCAAAACGACATAAGCGTTTCACATCCAATTGGGGAGCAGCAAAGGCAAGACTTGACTGGTGTCCACAGAAATTACTCGTAACTTCACCAGGTTGGGCCAGCAGGAGAGATAAGAAGAGACTTGCACGTATGAGCTGTCGTCTGGGTTTGATTCCAAACCCGACATCACGCTGGTGTTTTGCAGACAGGGTGTTGCATCGCGTATGCTGTCCGTCGAATGGGTCGTCAAGCTGTGGATCCATCTGCCAGCATGAATTTGTGATTGATTAAGTGTTAATGATCCCTTGGTGTCTTGCAGAGTACACCATTGTATGCTGGCACCATGGCTGGTGGTAAGGGGATGGCAAACCACCCATTGCATTCCTTGCCATGATGACTTTGGCAGCATTGATGCCCTGAAAAGGTTGTGCTTAACATCATGCAATTACTTTTTTTTTTTCAATCCAAGATTGAGGTTATGGAGCTGGCAGTGGGGCCATATACCCATATACATATGACTCGAGCAATACAGTGGGGCCATATACATATGACTCGAGCAAGGGAATGCGTGAACGACCATGAAAAGAGGGAGAGGATGGAAGGTAGCAGTAACTTACAAGTGAAAGGGCTAAGCCTTTGCACATGCAGTAAATGGTTTTGAATGAGCATTCAAGACTGCTGTTGCTGCAAACTTCTACAAACCCACATGACCTTTCACGTTGCCCTTTTGAGTGATTATCTTTAGTACTGCCTTTCAAAAGGTCGTATCTGTTAGTGGTGGGGAGCACTGACGCTTCAATGGGGCCACAAAAATTTGCTGCGTTAAGTTCTTGCTCGTTCATTATTTACAATCCTCCGACGTGGGGTTTTTATTTGTTTTTTTTATCCTCCCCCTTCAAGTGCTCCCATTAGAATTTGGTCATACAGCTGCAGTCAGCTTTGGTAAGGAAGCAATGAGGTGCAAGTAATAGGGTGTGAGTTGCAGAATGGAATGAGGTCATGTATGTATCTACAACAATGTGGAGGAGCACATTTATGATGCAGATCATGGAGGTTGATGTAGGAGCACCTGTATGCCTTTTGTAGCATCACTTCAACTCACCAAACAGGGTCAATGTTGACAGCTTCATCAAACCACAGGATGTACAAGCAGAAGGTGCCAACAATGAGTGCGTGTAATGTGGATACTGTCCTGGAGGAACATGATATACACCACACAAATAAAGGAAGCTTCACCAACTGTGTCAATTAAGAAGAGCAGTGTCTGGTTGTCAAACATGGAAACCCTAATGCATATTGCAATTATTTAATTAAAATAACACAATAACAACATTAGAATAGTATTTGAATCCCAAATCCAACAAACCTTAACTTGGGAAAAAGAAATACATCAAATTTTTATTGTGATTCTTTGTTAGTGAGACAAACCATGAATTTATTACAAAGGTGGCACGACAATTTGTGGATCAAGATTCACAGTTACTCCAGCAAGTCTGTGATACTGAAATGCATGCATTGTAAAAAAAACAAGAATAATCTTTATGAAACTGACTCAATCTTCAGGATTTTCCGAAAAAGCAAAACTGGGGTCCTGCCAGTGGGATGTTATGTTACTTGGGGGTTAGATATTGTGTGAGCACAATTTGGGAAATTGATTTTCTTTGAAGTATGAGGGCATGTTTAAAAGTAATGCCTCCTATTTTTCTCCAAAACAGGTAAATATATTTGAATGAAACAACGATGGATACCAACATCAATCTTTTCTCTACTATGGTGCTTATTTATTTCTCAGCATAATCCCCCACTGCGGTCCACAGATTTTTGCCAACGTTTAAGTAGTTTTGTGATGCCATTGCAGCGGAACTGTGCATCCTGCTGACTTAACCAGCTTTGACATCATCGTTGGAAGGAAAATGTTATCAACGAAGGTGTTCCTTAGGTTTGGGGAAGAAATGAAATATCAACAGCTTCATGATATCCTTTTGTGGTGGCACTCACTTGACTGGCTGTTACTCAAAGGATTGTAATGTTTCACAGCACTGATGTCATGCTGCCTTCTGCCATTCTAACATAGCACAGAGACATGTTGTGTCAGAATCACAGAACTTTGCATTTAGTGGTGGGAAGACCAAATGTGTGAACTGCACTTTGTTTCATTCAAATATCTTTACGTTTTCGAGAAAAAGAACAGGAGACATCTCTTTTCAACACAACCAAACAAATAAACCTCAGGTTCTACTTTAGTAGAATTTGCTTTGAGGTTTTAGTTGTGAAAGATTATAGCGTCCTTCTCTCGTATGTATTGTCTTTTGTATGGATCTTACCTATCATCGATTGAAGCTAATATGCTGTTCTCGAGCAGCTGCAAAAGCAGGCCTTGAAAGTGTTGAAGGGGAAGCAGTATACATTCCAGCACTGAAGTTGACAGTCATTGAAATCCCAGCTGGGACCAGATCCAAATATGTGGGTGGAAGGGTTTATATGGAGATACCCACCTTCAATCCTGCCCACTAACTCAGCAGCAACTAAAAGGGCACTCGGTAGAGCGCATACCGCCGCCATATTATGCCTAATCCACGAGAACATATCGAGCCCAATACATTTTTGAAATATGCTATATATCGTTTTTAGCCCGATCTCTCAATGTTGAAGAATAACTCAAAAATTAAATAACTCTTGTATCCAGATCAGGATTCGAATCTTCACCAAAATCGAATCAACTTGTCGTGGTCACACACCCCACCTGTCCACCAAGCTTCATCCAAACCCGTCGACAACTTTTTGAGATATCCTGTTCACAAACGGGTGAAAAAAAATGTCCATCCACCTTGATTCTACAACGAGTGATTTGGCCTCAAATTTGCAGTAAAGCAGGCAACCTACTAACCGTTTATATGATGGCAGAATCACCCAGATGACAATGGTTGAGGCGATAACGTAATTGTTTGGGTGAGCCCCACCTGCATTGCATAACAGCATTCCAATGGGTCGTCATTCTGTTATGCGATTATTGTTCTCCTGTCCAATTTTAAATTTATATTTATTTGACATTTATATTGAATTACATATTCTGTAAAATGTGTATCATCCACAAAATTTAGGAATTGCATACGTTTTCCACCGAGCATTTTCTTCAATTTTATTTTTAATTCTGTCAAATGTTGACTGGGACTGCATTTGATAAAATATCACCATTTATTTTAAGGCCTGGGACGTAATTTTGTCGTGACTATTCAATTCTGAAAGTGAACCAGAGGGCTGCGATCGGAGATTGCTGATGGGTCCCAGTAAAGCCAATTGGTCATATTAGCCAACTGATAGCACTTGAAAAGTTTTTTTTTTTCCTTCCAAAAAGTGGGACACCACGAACTCCAAGATTAAACATTCAACACCTTCCTCCGGAACCATCTGTACTAATAAGTGTGTGTGTGCGTGCGTGCGTGTCTCCTCCATAACTTGGGTGTTTGGTTGGGTGTTTGGATCAATTTAAACACACCTTTTTAAACACACACAATTTAAACACACAAACATACCTAAACACAAACACAACGGCCTTATTTAATGATATCCTTTATCAAGCGCATCATCAGCCACCTCGCTCTCCGGGGTCTTAAAGCGTTTCCTGGGTAACCTCGCTGGGGTCTGCAGCTGCCATATTTTTTTGACCTGCTCAACCATGCCTTGACTTGGAACAGGCCGCAACGATTTCTTCATGATAAAGTTTTTTTTTTTTCACTTTCCTCAATCATATTATCGAATGCCTGTTCATCGTAGCTGCAAATCACTATACATCGCTTTTGTAAGTACGATGGTTTTCAAAAAAGGAGCTTGGAGCGATTTCATCGATGATATGATGCAATTTTTCACCATCTGCTCCCACGGACGAATGAAAGTATATCATCGAAATATTATTTCGGTTTGAGTTTGGGATATCGTCCGGACGAAAGAAGTGTCGAAATCTGGATTGAAATCTGATAATTTGAAGAAATAACGAGTCTTATAATTTAGCTGATGTACCTATTCACTTTAAGCAAGCAAGGCTATGTTCCATCCTCCATATATACACAAGAAAATGTGAGATTTCTAAAGCATAAAATTTATCTTTTTCTTCTGTTTGGAGAATTCTATTGAGTGAACAAAAGATATAAGAATGTGCCAAAACTAACCAGCATCATTGAGCTACATGACAATGCATTCAGTGCTTGACCTCATTTCCTGTTCCCCTGAGAGACTTCTGCTCGATCTGTGTCTATATTTTTGGAGGTTTTGTGAGGTGCTCTACAGGGAATCAAAGCAAATCTGGTAAAAGTAGACGTTTTAAAAATATGTTGACGTTTGCATGGACCGCGAACACTGTACCATGTGACGCGTGACGCGTGCTGTGCCTCCGTCGTCCCGAGCGAGTGCTCCGCGCCTCCGTCCCGAGCGAGTGCTCCACGCCTCCGTCGTCCCGAGCGAGTGCTTCGCGCCTCCGTCGTTCCGAGCGAGTGCTTTGTGCCTCCGTCGTCCCAAGCGAGTGCTTCGCGCCTCCGTCGTCCCGAGCGAGTCCTTCGCGCCTCCGTCTTCCCGAGCGAGTGCTTCGCCCCTCCGTCGTCCCGAGCGAGTGCTCCGCGCCTCCGTTGTTCTGAGCGAGTGCTTCGCGCCTCCGTCGTCCCGAGCGAGTGCTTCGCGCCTCCGTCGTCCCGAGCGAGTGCTCCGCGCCTCCGTCGTTCCGAGCGAGTGCTCCGCGCCTCCGTCGTCCCGAGCGAGTGCTTCGCGCCTCCGTCTTCCCGAGCGAGTGCTTCGCGCCTCCGTCGTCCCGAGCGAGTCCTTCGCGCCTCCGTCTTCCCGAGCGAGTGCTTCGCGCCTCCGTCGTCCCGAGCGAGTCCTTCGCGCCTCCGTCGTCCCGAGCGAGTGCTTCGCGCCTCCGTCGTCCCGAGCGAGTGCTTCGCGCCTCTGTCGACCTGAGCGAGTTGCTGTGAAATAACACCCGATTTCCAAGCCGGTTGTCGTATTGGTGTTTTCTAATTTACCGAGACAAATCTTTTTTTCCACCCGTCACACGCAGCTGTATATAAAGATCAATGCTTGTGAACATATCGCTGAAACATCTTCATAAATGCAACCTTGTTTTTTGGTGAAAGTGACTCAAGGTTTTTGGGTTGTATACAGTACAGTATGTACTGTCGTCTGTAATCACGCTGACTCCAACCTGCTGATTTGTGGAAAATTGCCTATAATCGGCCAAGTGTGTGTGTGTGTGTGTGTGTGTGTGTGTGTGTGTGTGTGTGTGTGTGTGTGTGTGTGTGTGTGTGTGTGTGTGTGTGTGTGTTTTGTTCATAAAGCATAACATATTCTCTCTGCCAACTCCCCTACCTCCATATATATATCTCTCTCTCTCTCTCTCTCTCTCTCTCTCTCTCTCTCTCTCTCTCTCTCTCTCTCTCTCTCTCTCTCTCTCTCTCTCTCTCTCTCTCTCTCTCTCTCTCTCTCTCTCTCTCTCTCTCTCTCTCTCTCTCTCTCTCTCTCTCTCTCTCTCTCTCTCTCTCTCTCTCTCTCTCTCTCTCTCTCTCTCTCTCTCTCTCTCTCTCTCTCTCTCTCTCTCTCTCTCTCTCTCTCTCTCTCTCTCTCTCTCTCTCTCTCTCTCTCTGCTCTCTCTCTCTCCACCCCATCCTTGCTCTACCCCCTCCTAATACAGAGCAGCACCCTCCTCCCACACCTTACTCTCCTGTTTGGACATATTCAGATTGTGGTTATGTCGGGGTGGGGTTTGTCTCGGGATGCATGTGGGCGGTGTTTGTCTCTGGGCGGTATTTATCATATGGCCGGTAGAAAATGTATCAGACATTATTTTGTTTCCATCTTCATTGTTGTTCTATGCAGAAGCATTTTGATGAGCCGGTATGAGTCATAATTAACGCTTCACCGCAGTCTGCCTTCCCTTCCGCTGGCGGGTGGTATTTGCTCGTAATTAAATGATTGAAAAATTGTTACTCAAATTGCAGGACACCACAACTAAACATTTGTTGCCTCCCTGGTAGAACCAAAAAATAAAAAACCATTTGCAAATTTAAATAATAATAGCACGTGTTGCATATTTTTTTATTTGCAAGAACATATAATTTCTTGCACTCCTCTCTCTTCTCTGGTGTTCTGCATAACAGGTTTAGTGCTGCTAAAACAAAAGGATTATGCTGGGTGGTTTTGTCTTTGCCTTCCCAGCAGTAATAATGGCAGGAATTTGACATTTGTTTCAAGGTGTTAGAGACAACTCAACTGAACTTTGATAGACACCATGGGATCTTTCAATGGTCGCCAATTGATGCCAGCACAGGGAATGCCCAGTTTAACATCCATCCATGGGACGGTGCACTTTCTGCCGAATGCAGTGCTGTCCACCCGGTCTAATTCCTCATTTGAATAAATGACCTTTCCAATGTTCTGAAAACTCTCTCTTCCTTTTTGCAGATGACTTATGTCGTGCAGTACCTAAACCAACTGACAGGAAGACAACTGCTGTCTCGCTCTGCTGATCCAAAAACGATTTGATGGGTGTTGGTACTTTTTGAACCAGCCATGCCATGGAGCAAAGGACTTCTGATTCCGTGGACCTCACCCAATCAGTGAACTTTCTGACCTGGATTTGTCCCTATGGCACATCCTCCTTTCTGGATTTCGTAATGATGAATTTTCCTACCAAGGTCTCCTGTCCTCTTCTGCTCCAATCGGTTGATTTGGTTATGTGCTTGGAAGAGTGAACATCACTCTGGCTTTCGTCAGAGAACTGCCTCAGCACCATAGAGTCTCACTGTTCACTCAAAATGATTGGCAGGGACTGCAAGCTGCCCTCTCAAATATAGACTACTCCTTCATTTCCAACTCTACTGATATAAATACTGCCTGGGAATCCTTCCACACAAGCTTGCTTTCCCTTAATGTGCAGATTTATACCATCTCGTCTGCAGTTGTCATACCCATCCTTTCGCCCCTGGTACCCAGAATCCTGCGGTGAGGCAGTTGCCTTCAAACAACTTGCCTTCTCTTCTTGGAAGGCAAATCTGACCAAAGGCAACCTCAGATCATTCCACAAAGCCTGAAACAAGTGTGTGTCCACTCACAGAAGCCAGAAACATGTCTCCTTCAAAGACCTGGTGGTGCCTTGTTAAGTATCTCTCTGAAGTGTGCTTCTACTCATCCCTTCCATCACTTCAAATGACACAATAGCTGTCTCTACTCGTGAGACGGTCGAATGCCTCAATTGTGTTTGGTTCTACATATTGTGTACCAAACCCCTCGCTCCCTGCACCCACCCTACCATGTCGTACGCAACTGATCCTGAATACTGTCTTTCCCACTTGAGAAAGTGCAGATGCTTCTGGAAAACCTCGACTCTGATTCTGCAAAGGCATCAGTGCATGTGTCCAAAAAACCTACTCTGCTGATCTTGCTCATCCTCGTTCTACTCTGTTCTGTTCACCTGACCATTCTTTCTGGATCAGTTTCCATCTACCTGGAAGTTAGCCGACATCACTGCAATGCACAAACATGGTGCAAAAACAAAGCCTCTAAACTACAAGCCAATGAGCTCACTTCCAATTGCAAGCAAGGTCATGGAATCGATCATTGCTGTTGACAACATGACTATATTTTCTCCAACACATTGATCTCAGATCATCACTTTGGTTTCATTGTACTCAAACATGGGATCAGCACCATTTCTCTGGACATTTCTCAAGCATTTGATCTCCAAACTATTTGCTTTTGGCATTCAACACCACCTCCTCCAATGAATCACTGACTTCCTCCACTCCCATAGTCAGTGTGCAGCTCATCTTCTCTCCCTGTTAAGGCAGTCTTGGGCTCAGTCTTGTTCCTCATATTCATTAACGATCTTTATGATTCCCTGGAAAATCCTCCTTATCTCTAGTGATGATTCCCCCCTCTGCCATACCATCTATCATCCCTCAGATCAGCAGGCAGCAGCCTCTTCACTCTCTGCAGACCTGAATGAAATCACAAGCTTGTCCAACAATTGGAACATGTCTTTCAATCCTGACAAATCTCACACTCTCACCATGTCTCTCAGAAAGGACCGTCTGGACCAAGAAAGAAAGGACCATTGGTATCTCCCATGATGAAGCTGAGTCTTTGGGTCTCTCACCGCAGGCAGGTCGGTGGTCTTTCTGTCTTCTACCGTCTCCTCGCTGGCCTTGCCCTACCTACTCTCTGTGATCTGTCCCCCCCCCCGTATTTTCATCGGGCACTCAAGGTATATCAATCACCCCCTTCTGGTGAAACTACTCAAATCAAGAATCACTGCTCACCTTCACCCTTTCATTCCTCTTTTTTGCAACCTCCAGAACAAACTCCCACACTCTCTTCAATCCCACTCTTCCCTTCAGGTCTTCAAAACAGCTGTTCATCACCATCTCATATGTTCCCTCATCCAAAACCATGATCTTTTCTACCCCTGTTAATCCACCCCAAACCCACCTCCTTCAAATTCCCTGTTTTCCTTCCTTAAAGTCCCTGTAGAGTCAATCTTGTTTACCCCATGTACCCCACCCCATCCCTCTCCCTTCCACAGATCTAATGTCTCTGTTCCCCATTGTTTTGTGCTTTCCTCTCCAGCCCCTCTTGCCTCTTGTTCCCTTTGTTATACGTTGTGTGTTTGCTCTTTTATGAGCCTCGACATTGTGTTCCCCCCCCAAAATTTTTTTTAATGCATGCTTTTAAGTTCATTCCATGTATATTACACCACCACTCTTTGACAATGGCTCAAGGACGGCCTATCGCATGCACCAATGGGGGAAGGGCAAAGTGACTCATCATCATCCCAGCATCAATACGCTGCTTAAAATACAATCCATCATAATTGCAGCATTTATGACAGACATGCTCTGTTTGTTATGATGTTTCAAACTTTCATAATAATGTTTACCCTTTTTTGGGAGGCCTTCTCCCACCATTTAACTGGCAAATTATTAATACTCTTATTTCAAGTCACGCAACAAATTTTCAACAACAACCTCATGAAGTCTCTTCGACCGTAACTGCCACTGCCGACCACAGTGCAACCCAACGTCTTTTTCAGCCTGGTGGAGGTATGCGTTCTAATGAGTGCTGTTCTGGTCACCCCTGTTTGTGTGTGTGTGTGTGTGGTGTGTGTGTGTGTGTGTGCAGGAGATCTCAAAAAAGTTGTGGACGGATTCGGACAAAGAGCAGGTTGGGTGTGCGACAAGGACTAATGGATTCGATTTTGGTGAAGATCCAGATACTATAATTTTTATGCAATTCTTCAGCATTGACAGATAGATAGGGCCAAAAAGATATAGAGCACAATAACTCAACAAGTTGACATGAACCAAGCCGATTCAATTTTGGTGAAGATTCCAGATACTATAATTTTTATGCAATTCTTCAGCATTGACAGATAGATAGGGCCAAAAAGATATAGAGCACAATAACTCAACAAGTTGACATGAACCAAGCCGATTCGATTTTGGTGAAGATTCCAGATACTATAATTTTTATGCAATTCTTCAGCATTGATAGATAGATAGGGCCAAAAAGATATAGAGCACAATAACTCAACAAGTTGACATGAACCAAGCCGATTCAATTTTGGTGAAGATTCCAGATACTATAATTTTTATGCAATTCTTCAGCATTGACAGATAGATAGGGCCAAAAAGATATAGAGCACAATAACTCAACAAGTTGACATGAACCAAGCCGATTCAATTTTGGTGAAGATTCCAGATACTATAATTTTTATGCAATTCTTCAGCATTGACAGATAGATAGGGCCAAAAAGATATAGAGCACAATAACTTAACAAGTTGACATGAACCAAGCCGATTCGATTTTGGTGAAGATTCCAGATACTATAATTTTTATGCAATTCTTCAGCATTGACAGATAGATAGGTCCAAAAAGATATAGAGCACAATAACTCAACAAGTTGACATGAACCAAGCCGATTCAATTTTGGTGAAGATTCCAGATACTATAATTTTTATGCAATTCTTCAGCATTGACAGATAGATAGGGCCAAAAAGATATAGAGCACAATAACTCAACAAGTTGACATGAACCAAGCCGATTCAATTTTGGTGAAGATTCCAGATACTATAATTTTTATGCAATTCTTCAGCATTGACAGATAGATAGGGCCAAAAAGATATAGAGCACAATAACTCAACAAGTTGACATGAACCAAGCCGATTCGATTTTGGTGAAGATTCCAGATACTATAATTTTTATGCAATTCTTCAGCATTGACAGATAGATAGGGCCAAAAAGATATAGAGCACAATAACTTAACAAGTTGACATGAACCAAGCCGATTCGATTTTGGTGAAGATTCCAGATACTATAATTTTTATGCAATTCTTCAGCATTGACAGATAGATAGGGCCAAAAAGATATAGAGCACAATAACTCAACAAGTTGACATGAACCAAGCCGATTCGATTTTGGTGAAGATTCCAGATACTATAATTTTTATGCAATTCTTCAGCATTGACAGATAGATAGGGCCAAAAAGATATAGAGCACAATAACTCAACAAGTTGACATGAACCAAGCCGATTCAATTTTGGTGAAGATTCCAGATACTATAATTTTTATGCAATTCTTCAGCATTGACAGATAGATAGGGCCAAAAAGATATAGAGCACAATAACTCAACATGTTGACATGAACCAAGCCGATTCAATTTTGGTGAAGATTCCAGATACTATAATTTTTATGCAATTCTTCAGCATTGACAGATAGATAGGGCCAAAAAGATATAGAGCACAATAACTCAACAAGTTGACATGAACCAAGCCGATTCGATTTTGGTGAAGATTCCAGATACTATAATTTTTATGCAATTCTTCAGCATTGACAGATAGATAGGGCCAAAAAGATATAGAGCACAATAACTCAACAAGTTGACATGAACCAAGCCGATTCAATTTTGGTGAAGATTCCAGATACTATAATTTTTATGCAATTCTTCAGCATTGACAGATAGATAGGGCCAAAAAGATATAGAGCACAATAACTCAACAAGTTGACATGAACCAAGCCGATTCAATTTTGGTGAAGATTCCAGATACTATAATTTTTATGCAATTCTTCAGCATTGATAGATAGATAGGGCCAAAAAGATATAGAGCACAATAACTCAACAAGTTGACATGAACCAAGCCGATTCGATTTTGGTGAAGATTCCAGATACTATAATTTTTATGCAATTCTTCAGCATTGACAGATAGATAGGGCCAAAAAGATATAGAGCACAATAACTCAACAAGTTGACATGAACCAAGCCGATTCAATTTTGGTGAAGATTCCAGATACTATAATTTTTATGCAATTCTTCAGCATTGATAGATAGATAGGGCCAAAAAGATATAGAGCACAATAACTCAACAAGTTGACATGAACCAAGCCGATTCGATTTTGGTGAAGATTCCAGATACTATAATTTTTATGCAATTCTTCAGCATTGACAGATAGTTAGGGCCAAAAAGATATAGAGCACAATAACTCAACAAGTTGACATGAACCAAGCCGATTCAATTTTGGTGAAGATTCCAGATACTATAATTTTTATGCAATTCTTCAGCATTGATAGATAGATAGGGCCAAAAAGATATAGAGCACAATAACTCAACAAGTTGACATGAACCAAGCCGATTCGATTTTGGTGAAGATTCCAGATACTATAATTTTTATGCAATTCTTCAGCATTGACAGATAGTTAGGGCCAAAAAGATATAGAGCACAATAACTCAACAAGTTGACATGAACCAAGCCGATTCGATTTTGGTGAAGATTCCAGATGCAGATCCGACCTATCGGTGGGATCGCACAAGTAAACCGATCAATCTGGCGGAGGAGGTATGCGCTCTACCAAGTGGCCTTCCAGTTTTAAACGGTACGAGCTGCTTCCTTGCTTGACGCTCTACATTAAAAAAAAAAAACTAAAGGATAGAGCAAGACCAAATGACGCTGGGAAGACAATGGCAAGCCACCCAGTATAACCGTGCCAAGAAAGTGCCTCGTCAGCACCAAAGCTCTGTAAGTAGAAGATGGTACGGGGAGGGGGGGGGGTTGTTTTTGTTTTTTCATCCCCTTTCTCAGAAGGAATGAAGTGCAGCACTGTTCTAGAAGTGATTTCCATGTGGAACGAGCAGGTGATTATTTGATGCAACAGCAAACACATTTGGTGATCATTCCAGACACTCTCACGGCATGACATCACGGCATTAGCATTCCAGTCGTCACAACATGGTAGCCGGTTAAAGCACCACATGGTGGTCAGGTTGAAATGAATGCACTTCGGACTGTATATAGATAGATAGATATGTCTACCGTGGTTGTGCGAGCATATCTGCGTGTGCACGCACATACATCGACACACAGATGACACACACACACACACACACACACACACACACACACACACACACACACACACACACACACACACACACACACACACACACACACACACACACACACACACACACACACACACACGATAGTTCACTCTTTGGACTATCAACAAACGTGCCCGCACTGCAGTCAGTGTTGTCATTACCCCCCAACAGGTGTACGGACTGCTATTTGCTAGCATGACCCGCTTGTTACGTCAGTTGATACCAAGTACTCCACGATTATCGGTGGAACACAGTAAGTAACGAATCATTGTGGTTTATTTTAAAAGTCTCAATATGCTCTCCATCCAGAAAGGTAAAGACCGTATGTTTTTTTAAGAGACGATAAGCCGGCTAGCTATAGTTTGCACTAACATGTGCTCAGGCCATCCCAGTATGTTCCTACGTCATCGGCGTCAAATTTTCTGGGGATGGTTAATCCCGAGACGATCATAAATGTAACGATCACCATATTACCATTATTGTTGATTATTATCCGGGTGGGGGGGGGGAGCCCTCTCGACTTCCTTCGGGCTCAACACCCCTTGTTCGAGCAAGTATACAGTTGTGAACAAGTTGTATGCGACCTCCAGTGGGAGGCTACTTGGTTCGATTGTTACATATAGTACGTTGACTTCCCCCACCTGCTCTCTTCCAGTTCTTTGACAGGAACACAGACTGGGTATTAAATAGTAATCAAATCTTTCCTGATGTTATGTTTTGCAGTCTGTGCCACAAAATTGTTCTCGAGCTGGTTCCACCTTGTCTGGAGCTGGAAAGTGCTGCGTACCTGGAGTGCCACTCGATGATCTTCTTGACGGGGAGATCGGAGAATCCTGCGCAGAAGCGGCGAGAGAGCATGGGGCTGGCCCAGTGGAACAGCGCCTGGAAGGTCCCAAAGCTGCACGCGATGATGGTTCCACAGAGACAGGTGTACGTCTCCATGGCGACAGCACGCACAGAGCCCCCCGATGATCGATCGTCGAAACACGCGGAGGGGGGGGGGACGCAGTGGTGACGCAGCACGTCGTGCTATCTGTCCTTCCTTTACCCCCGAACGGAGAAATTAAAAATGATGGTAAATCAAAAGATCACGCCGTAATTACTACGAAGCACGGATTCCGGTCGTTCGCATACGCAACAAATGCCAGACACCGGACGACATACTGTGTGTCAGCGGGTGTCGATCGGTTCGGCGATCGGAACACAATGAGGACGCGAGGCTGGTCACGTGACCGACACTCGATGGGAAGTCGTGTTCCTGTCAATAGAGCAAACTGTCATGTGGGTCAGCACCGTACAAATGCCTTGTGTAAAAGCTTACACGTGGCGCGGCTCGGTCGCGGAGAGCAGCAATCTAAACGAATTACTCTTGCGTAATCAGCGCAGCAATCACCTACAGTGGCTTTCTCGAAAAGCGGACTCAGTGTGGACTCCGAGGGTCGAGGGCAAAACAGGTGCCGTGCGTTGCCTTCGCGATTGAAGCTCACTCGTCCCTTCCAACGGCAAGTGTCCGCCACTCATGCACACGATGTCCGGGCTGCGCTGCACCGTGGGCACGGCCCACGAGGAATCATCGTCATAGGGAAATCGCACCGTGATCCGCGACCGCAACGTCCGGCTCCGAAGATCATCGGACTCGCTGCACGACTGGTACAGACGGTCGGATGCACACGCGGCCGCCGGAAGGGGTCCGGTCGGACGCACTCGCACCGGAAGTGGTACGATGAGATTCAACTTGCAGCACTATTGTTGTTCGGTCCGATTCGAAACGCCGCACAAATGGCTCAGTCGTATCACCAGGTGTGGACATGCGGATCAAGCGTGGTACAGTGGACGTAACATGCACGAGCAGCCGTCTAGAGGGTCAGGCTGGCACCGAACGGGCCAAACAGGCATCCAGTGGGCCACATTGACATCATGCAAGCATAACTGGGGACCTCACAAAGCAACCGGTGTGCAGTGGACCAAAGTATCACCAATGGGCCAAGTGACACCCAAATTTTCATTCGTCAAAGCGCATCACCACCGATTACGCTTAATTAGCATTACACAGTCACTTCGAGCAGACCAATTGCTGGCACTGTGCGGCTCGAACAGCTAGCGAGCTATCTGGATTTGAATCCATCACGCATTTCATCAAATCGGAAGGCAATTGGTTACTCGAGAACCTTGACCAAGCAGGTTGGGTGTGCAGACCACGGTGACTACCAGCAATACCCACCAGGACAGCACGCCAAAAGGTAGGACGTCACGTGAGCCATCGCTCGGCAGTAACTTGCAAGGTACCTTTGGACGGTGAAACATTCAAGAAACAAGAAAAAGAACAATCTGAGATTGCAGACCCTCGCCAGGACTTTTGTGTGGTTTTTGTGTTGTTTTGTGTGGAGGATTTTGTGTGGCGTTTGTGTACTGTTGTGTTACGTAATTAATAATAGACAAAATTAGAACTGCCACTTTATAACTGCTGGCAGTGATGACCGGGTACCAAGACGTACTGCTTTGATTGGACACCTGACCCTGACCCATGACATTTTTTTTATTATTATTCAATTTCATTTAGAATGGGATCAAAATTAATTCAATTCAAATCAAATGCGAGACTAAATAGGTGCAGTCTGCATTGGAAAATCAGAAGGAACCCAAACAAGCAAAAAGAAAAAGATGAAGTCATCAGGAGCAACCTGGATAGGATCTACATTTCAGCTGCTACTCCTCCACCCTCAAACCATCTGGATGGGTTTGAGCCTTATTCCAAAAAAAACCCAGATCAAAAAATGAAATAATTCTGTCTGCCAGACCATGCATCCACTCAAGTTGAAATTTAAAACATGTATTCCCAATCACGACAATACCCTAATCGTGAAGTTTCATGTCGCTTGATTAAGCGGTTCCAGAGAAAACATTACACTGAACAACAAATTTCAAAATTTTTTTTTTACTGGAGATGTGTAAAGTGATTAAGACTAATTTGGGTACGCTGATTTCAAAAAACATAACCGTTTTGCTGTATCACGTCAGGATTTTCAGGAACAGAAATATTCCCATTGCCTAGAAGTCAGGATTTCAATGAAATTTACATATGTCTTTAACATGTCTATTTCGTACAATTGTTGTTAACTTGTGTTATATTTCTTTCTTTCAGATAAAGATGAGTAGGCGTTCCTGTACCAATCATCCTGACAACTTCTGTTATGTCTGTGGTCGGTATACCAAAAAAGATCAACAGCGAAGTATATCTACAGCAGTGAAAATGAAGGCCGCCTACTTTCACTACTTCGGGTGTAAGGGGGGGACCAAGAACAGAGCTGGGCACCACACATCTGCTGCACAAGCTGTCACACAACCTTGACTCAGTGGTTGGTGGGCAAGCGCGCGAGCATGCCATTTGCGGTGCCCATGATATGGCGTGAGCCGCAGAATCATCATGATGATTGTTATTTCTGCTGCACAAGCATCGCCGGCTTCAAGAAGAAGAATAAAGGTCACATCAAGTATGCTGACTGCGTCTCTGCTCGTAAACCTGTGCCTCATGATGACGAGAACCCCGTTCCAACACCTCCAGCTGATCAGAACATAGCTGTAAGCAGTGGTGAAGAGGATGGTGATGATGAACCTTTTGAACCCGACACTCAAGAATCACACCTTCTGAACCAGGGAGACTTAAATGATCTTGTAAGAGATCTCTCGCTGTCAAAGGCGAAGGCAGAGCTGCTTGGATCAAGGCTGCAGCAGTGGAATCTACTTGAACCTAACACCAAGATATCCTTGTTCAGAGCACGTCACAGAGACATGGCTGAGTTCTTTGAGATGAAGACACGATGACATTCTGCAGTGACATCAACGGTCTGTTGAAAGAACTTGGGTGTGATCACGATCCTGCAGACTGGCGCCTCTTCATCGACTCGGGGAAGAACAGCTTGAAGGCTGTTTTGCTCCACAATGGCAACGAGAAACCATCAGTCCCACTGGCTCACGCGTTCGGCATGACAGAGACCTATGAGACTATGCGGCAGCTGCTTGATTCCATCAAGTACAATGACTTCAACTGGCACATCTGCGGAGACTTGAAAGTGGTGGCGCTGTTGTTAGGGCTGCAGTCAGGCTACACGAAATACATGTGCTTCCTTTGTCTCTGGGATAGCAGAGACGACAAGAATCACTGGACGAAGAAAGATTGGGAAGAGCGAAAAGAGCATGTACCTGGTCGACACAACGTGAAGCATGTCGCCCTTGTCGACCCAGCCAAGGTTTTCCTTCCACCACTCCACATAAAGCTCGGCTTGATGAAAAGTTTTGTACGGGCAATGGATCTGAATGGGCGTGGGTTTTTATACCTCAAGGAAAAGTTTGGCAACACCTTGTCGGAGGCCAAGATCAAGGCTGGTGTCTTTGTTGGACCGCAAATCCGACAGATTATGAAGGACGAAACTTTTCCGACGACTCTAAACCCCAAAGAGCTGGCAGCGTGGAGGAGCTTCAAAGCTGTGACGGACAACTTCTTGGGGAACGAGCGCGCGGACAACTATGAAGAAATAGTGCAGCAGCTGCTGGAGTCCTTCAGGAAACTTGGCTCCAGGATGTCCCTGAAAATCCATTTCCCTACACCAGCACCTGAACTTCTTCCCTGACAACTTGGGAGCAGTCTCGGACGAGCACGGCGAGCGATTCCACCAAGAGATTTCACTCATGGAGACTCGTTACCAAGGGCGGCACAACCCGAACATGATGGGCGATTTCTGCTGGTTCCTGCATCGTGAAACTGACACAGAGCAGCACAAACGCAAAGCCAAATGCCTAAAGCATTTTTAATTACATTCTAGTGGAGTTTTTCTGTAATTTCTATAATTTTGAAGCATTCATGATGAAATAAATGAATAAATGATTTTTTGTAAATTTCATTGAAATCCTGACTTCTAGGCAATGGGAATATTTATGTCACTGAAAATCCTTACATGATACAGCAAAACGGTTATGATTTTTGAAATCAGCATACCCAAATTAGTCTAAATCATCTAAATTTACACATCTCCAGTAAAAAAATTTTGTTGTTCAGTGTTATTTAATATTTTTCTTCAATCCAATATTGCTGCGAAACCATGTGACCCATCAATGATTTCTAAACAAACTTGAACACCCATGGCTTGGGGAACACTTGTGTGAAGTTTGCCCTCTGTCCAGCTGTTCTGGACAAGAAGATTATTTTATCGGTTTTATGGTAAATCCAACATGGCTGCCAGACCATGTGACCTATGACATCAAATGTGTGAACTTTTTGTTCCTCGTGGATAGGTGGTCATACATGTAAAGTTTCACCTCAATCTGTTCAGCCACTTCAGAGAAGAAGATTTTTGAAGGTTAAAAACCCCCAAAACAATATGGCTGCTGAATCACGTGACCGATGACATCATCAATTTTTTTTTTCCTGGGGACCATTTTATCTCCAGATGACCCTCAAAAATTTTTCATGCTGATCAGGTGCAGCGTTCAACATATGCAATTATGAGGTCATAACAAAGGCACATATGACGTCATAAAAAATCACACATTCCCCATGAGTACTTGCTGTGTGCCAAGTTTCAATTTTTTCCTTGGTGCAGTTTTAGAGATACAGAAGTCCAGTTTTTTTTTTCCGTTTTTTCAATATGGCTTCCACACCACGTGACCGATGATGTCATAGTTATCATTTATAGCGAGCGTAGTGAGCTTCATACTCAACGCGTGCACATGAGAGAAATAGGAAACAACAACAACACAATACCCTGGCAATTTGGAATCCATATGGTCGGCTATGACCCTTTTGCTTCCGGTTTTTGTCATGGGGAATGATGCGTCCCGGGAGATAAAGGCATCGGCGGAGACATGAAAGACCCAAATATCAGACATGGTGTATATTTCCTCCACTGATTTTAATAAAGATATCTCCCGCATCATCAAAAAATAATTTTTAATCGTGATTTACATTTTTGATCGCTGATCCCGAATCCAGGCCGAAGTAACCGGAAATTGCAGCATCGTCTGCTATGCACCTGACTGACCTCAGATCTATCAAAATCATCAGCTGTGCGGCGCTTACATGTACCACGGTATAGTTGGCAAGTATACAGTTGTGAACGAGTTGTATCCACAAATGTCCGAAAAATCACAGCTTTAATTTGATGTATTTAAGAAGCGAATGTAAGAAGAATTCTACGTTCGCTTCTCGGCTTTGCCTATTCCATATCATGTTACATTCCACATGAGTCGTCGCACCCGTGGTGAGTACAGCTATTAATTTAAAAAAAATGGGGTTTGGGGTTTTAACGGGCTACGGCTGCTTTAAAAAAAATTGATTGAACAAATTAAGTTGTCAGTCAGGTCAGGTTAGATCTGTGACCTGCTTACAGGTACCATGTAAACCTGTACTAACCTGTTCCATGGTCGGGTTGTCGGCAACTAAACCGTCTCTCCCACCAGGTTTTCTGGTGAGGAGGGTGTTTGGATATGGACACCCAGCAGGATTAAAAACAAAACCTGTCAAAGGGCGGAGGAGCTCCTTGTGAGCCATATCTCCTGCCCAACTGTGACTGCGGACGCCCTCCTGCAGTTGGGTTACTTTTTTATTATGAGGTTGGTGGCAGGATTTGCACTCCGGCCACCATAAAACCCTTCATTCCGCAAAACACAAAAACGCAAAAAAATCTGAAAACCCACTCCGTGGGAGTACCTCCTGTGCAGCTTCCCTTCGCAGGGCAGCTCACCGGATGACGGGATTGGGGCAAAGCCTTCATGACCCCCAATCTTTGATGATAGGAGTGAAACCACGGGGTAACATCCCTGGGTCAGATTGTGGGAGAGTGTGTCGGAGTGGTGCTGAGGTGTCATCCACCAGACGGCGGTCTCCTTGGGTTAACCTGAGGCGGTCCCTTCGGGTGGGTGCCTGGAATGTCCTATCCCTAAGAGAGGATGATCACCTGTGTCTGTTATCATCTGAGCTCGAGCATTTGGACATCAGGATTGCAGCTCTCTCTGAGGTTCGGAGACCGGATTGTGGCGAGATAATGGCGGGTGGTTACACCTACTATTGGTCTGGTCGCTCTGATGGTTACCATACCAAAGGAGTTGCTGTTGCTGTGTCCAATAAGCTGACCCCAATGATAATTGAGCTAACACCGGTCAACGAGCGTATTATGAGATTAAGGATTCGTCACTCCTTAGGTGTCATTTCCCTGGTCTCTGTTTATACTCCGACTGAGACGAGTGATCTCACCGTGAAGGATGCATTCTACGCCACGCTCGAGTCTGTGGTTGATCAGTGCCCCAGACGAGATACACTTCTAGTCTTGGGGGATTTCAATGCATCGACTGGAACTGATAGGGATGGTTATGATTTGGTTATGATGAAGGTTATGATGTTATGATGTGTGAGTTCCCCATGGGTCAGGAACTATGAACCAGAATAGCACTAAGTTCCTTGACTTTACAAGAAGTCATGGACTTAGGGTGGCTGGTTCATGGTTTCAGCGCCCACAAGCTCATCGCTGGACTTGGTATTCCAACACTGGCGGTGTGGCAAAGGAGATTGATCATGTCCTCATTGACGGTCGTTGGAGGATGATCCAGAACTGCAGGGTCTACCAGAGTGCTCAGTTCCTCAATACTGACCCACAGGCTTGTTGTAGCAACTCTAAAGCTGCACCTTAAATCCTGGAGAATGGTACCATCCCAGCCGAGGCTAGATGTTGGCAAGCTCAGGGATGAGAGAGTAGCTGAGGAGTTTGCGAACAGGCTGAGTGGACACTTGGGGGGTCTGGGTGCTTTGGGGGGTCCCGAAGAGTTGTGGAGTGCCTTCAAGACCACCGTCCTTGATGTTGCCGGTGGATGTCTTGGAGCTCACCGCAGGGCAAAGAAGAATTTTGTCTCTCAAGGGACACTGGATACCATTGACCAGAGTCGCAGGGCCAGGCTGAATGGCAGAGCTGAGCTGTTCAGGGAGCTGAGGCGTAAAACTGTACGTGCACTGAGGGTGGACAAGGAGGCCTATGTGCGAGGAATCTGTGAGCAGGTAGAGCATCACCTGTGGACAGGTGATTCTCGTCCCGCTTACAGGGGAATTCGCGCATTGCGTTCATCCAAGCCCATCCCTCGGAGCACTGCAGTTAGAGCAGAGAGTGGTAGGCTCTTGACAGAGGAGTCTGAAGTGAAGGCCCGCTGGGCCGGTTACTTTGAGCGGTTGTACCAGGCTGATCCCCCAGCTGTCGAGTTGGACGTCAAGGGTGTTACAATCCCTGTTGCTGACCCTCGAATCAACTGTGGTCCACCTTCGCTTGTGGAAACACGGGCTGCAGTGAACCAGTTGAAACGGGGTAAAGCTCCAGGGATCTGTGGCATCCATGCTGAACTTCTCAAAGGCTGGTGGAAATGCTGCACTCGTGTCGTTGCATGCAGTTTTGTGCTCTGCCTGGAACACAGGCATCATCCCAACTGATTGGAAGAGGGGCCTTGTTGTTCCTCTCTGGAAAGGGAAGGGTGATCGCCAAGACTGCAACAACTACCGAGGGGTGACGCTGCTCTCATTGCCGGGCAAGGTCTTTGCTGGTCGTGGAGAGATTCACTTACCTCGGCAGTGATATTCATGTCTCTGCTGGCTGTGAGTCAGAGGTCAAAAGACATCTGGGTCGGGCCTGGGGAGTCATGGATTCACTGGATCATTGGGTGTGGCGCTGCCAGTACCTGTGCGGGAGGACGAAAGTCCGAGTCTTCAGGTCCTTGGTACTTCCAGTCTTGCTCTTTGGATGCGAGACTTGGACTCTGACCAAGGATCTGAGACGGAGACTTAATTCCTTTGGTACCAGGTCTCTTCAGAGAATCCTTGGCTATCGCTGGTTGGATTTTGTGTCCAACGAGCGGTTGCTGAGAGAGACTCGGATGAGATTTGTTACCTGCATCGTCCGTGAGCGTCAGTTGCGGCTGTATGGACATGTGGCTCGTTTTCCTGACGCTGATCCTGCTCACCAGATTCTCTCAGCGATGGAGTCTCATGAGTGGAGGAGGCCAGTGGGCCGACCACGTGCCTCGTGGTTGCAGCAGGTTGACCATCATCTCAAGGAGATGGGGATGGGCCTGGCATCTGCCTGGGGGATGGCCAGACGGAGGCCCCTGGAGTACCGGCGGAAAGTGGACGCAGCGACGCGCTGTTCTGGCACATGCTCCCATACCTGACCTGACCTTAAACGCTTAAGGTAATGTATTTATTCCATCACTTATTATATATCTTTTATCATAAATGCTGTTCGAACTTCCTTACTTACAGTCTCTGAGAATATTTCGTGTTTATAATATCTAAAAAGAGTCATCTTTCTATAAACATCCTTTCTCTTCCATATACATTCAAGGTAACGTTGAAAGTTAATGGTCTCTTTTAATACACTCTTCTTTAGACCTTTAAGTATCTTTGTTGAGCAGAGCCAAAATGACAAACCTCTCTTGATGCTGTTGTCTGAGCATATTTTGGTCCCACTCATGTACATTAAACTTAAATAGTCAATAAATATTTTTTCATGTTCTATTTTATAAAATTGTTTTGAAGCACTCATCTCATATAAAAATATTTTCCTTACTCGAACCTTTTCTCAAACACTAATGCATGAATTTTTCGAGAAATGACAGCATTTCTCAACTTGGATATTTTCCCAGACTTACCCCATTATTCTCTTTCCGGTGTTTCATCCAGACCCAATAATTCTGGGAAATAGACTGCTTCTCACTTCCTCAAGCATGCTTTATAAGTGCGGCATTTCTCTCACTCAAAAATCTCTCTTTTTTTTTGATGGTTTCTCGTTTCTCTCATTTGACCCAACAGAGATGAACGAGAAATTGCTTGGTTCCAATGTTTCCTCTGATGAAGAATTCAATGATTCGTCACCACATTTGTTTCATACTGTGACGTCCACGGGACTTGAACAGTCCCGCCAACGTAGAATGAGCCGAAACGATGGAGGCGATTTATTTGTTTATAACCCAAACATGGCGGTTCTAATCGCTCTACCGCAAACGGGACGAGGAAGGTGCACGAGTCACTTTTCACTGAGTTGATGATGTTTATTTGTTTTTTATTATTACCAGAAATAACAAGACTCGGCAAGAAGAGGGATCCGGGGCGATTCGACGGGATGGTGTGGGATCGGGCGTGGGGAAAAAACACAGACAATTCCAATGAATATAGAGATCTCAAACCTTCTAAGGTGCCAAGCACACACACACACACACAAAACGTAGCTATTCCTCGTGGTCAGGCTGGACCGTGGTGTGGACGCAACTGTCCCTGGATCGGCGTCGGTCGAGCTGGCCTTGCTCTCGTCAGGGGGGCAGGAGAAACCGTGGTGCTGTCGACCTCCTGGTCTTGGCCCAAGTCCGCTCACAGCCGCCAGGGAACCAGTTCTGGCGCCAAGTTGCGAGCAGGAGAGGGAGGCAGGTCCGCCCGCCGCCCGACCCCGTACTCCGAGTCAGCAGAACCCCAGAGCCAACCGAGGCGAGGCACGAGGCTCGGCAAGGCTCCCAGACACGATCAAGAGCACGATCGACTCAGCACAGCAACCAGGACGCTCTCTGCCGCCACAGCTTCCACACCAAAAAAACACGATCGTTCTGGTTGTAATCTTCTTCTTCTTCCTTTTCGACCCCGAACAGAACCTTTTTATCCTTCTGTCCTCGTCACTTCAATCGAGCCGTTTATTGGCCCACCGCCATCGCCTTCCGCCAATCGTGATCACAGGGCGGAGCCATCCGCTGCACTGTCCTGTGACGTCACGGCCAGTCTTCAGAGAATACCAAAAGGGGTTTACGCAGACACACTTACCCTATCCCGTGTCCCTATCTAATTACGTGACATTTATCATTTCCCCCCTTGAAGAAATGAACATTTACTAGACAACTTATCACCACTGAATTGCTACTTATTACATCGAGATCCTGGTAAACTCGAACAGCATGGCATACCTAATTAAACATCCTAATTACCCTTTGAATGCATACTCCCCCCCTCAAACGTAACAATACACAATTAAACTGATAATGAAAGCCTATATATATAGTGTGTGTGTGTGTGTGTGTGTGTGTGTGTGTGTGTGTGTGTGTGTGTGTGTGTGTGTGTGTGTGTGTGTGTGTGTGTGTGTGTGTGTTGTGAAGTCTGGCTTCCTTCTTGGCACTCTGGTGCAGTAATTGGTCTTCACTTTGATTCTATATGATTAATTATACAACTAATTATTTATTTTCCTTTTTGTTACAGCATTTCAAACTCACTCATACGCGAGGTGAATTGTTATGCTAATGATCTCCACAAGGAATGGAAAGCTCTAAATGACGTCATGACAAATCCAGTTCGTTCATCAGGAATTTCACAATGACCTCAATATATGTATTAATAACCTGCCTCCAAGATGGATACCTCCGAGACCACCGACATCACAGAATTTACCCAATGTTTCAATGTTCTTTGAAGATTTTTTTTTAAAGGTATTACTCATAATAAAATACTATTATGTTAAATGAGTGCCTGTGTTTCCTGTTTTTACAGTGTCAATCATGAAGAAAGTGCAGATATGTTGCCTCTTGTTCCAAACAGTCATCAGAGGCTACTCCAGGTAATTAATTATACATCTCTCTGACTGAAGCTAATTTATGAGAGTTAGGTTTTATTTATTTATTTATTGACAATATGACATACTCCGACACTTCCTTAAATATTCACAGGTGTGTCATATAATATTAGTGTGTGTGTGTGTTGTGGTGTGGTGTGGTGTGGTGTGGTGTGGTGTGGTGTGGTGTGGTGTGGTGTGTGTGTGTGTGTGTAACAGGAAATAAACACTCAGATGGTTCAACACCCTTCACTCTCTGATTCAAACAAACATTATATAATAAAATCTGTTGTAGATATTTCAATGTGTAATATATTGTATGTAATAAGTATTAATTATATCTGTTTGGTTTATAATTATTTAATTCTAATTTACAAAAAAAAGGATAAAGGAGGTGTAAAACAAGAAGGGGGAAAGGGGGGAGGTACGCTCCCCCCCCCCCAACGATCCATTGCCCCCCTCATCTCACTCATTCCCTCCCCTTGTGTGTGTGGGGAAGGGTGGGTCAAGGGTGGGGGTGCACAAGGGGAGGGAATGATGGAGTAGATAGGTGTGGCTTGTATGGGTGGGGTGGGATGAAGGTGTGTGGCTTGTGTGGGTGTGGCTTATATGGGTTGTGGCTTGTGTGTGTGACTTGCATGGGTGTGACTTGCATGGGTGTGACTTGCATGGGTGTGACTTGCATGGGTGTGACTTTTGTGGGTGTGGCTTGTGTGGGTGTAGACAAAGAAAGGGGGGGGAGTGAATTTTTTTAATTGAATAAACACGTTGTGTGTAGGAAACTAATAAACAAATCATTGCAGGGTGGATGTGGTGTGTGGATGTGGATATGATAGACGTGGATGTGGTGTGTGGATGTGGTGTGTGGATGTGGATGTGGTGTGTGGATGTGGTGTGTGAGTGCGGCTTGTGTGGGTGTGGTTTGTGTGGGCAGAGTCAGAAAAGGGGTGGAGTGAATTTTTGAATTATTATTATTTATTTATTATCTTTGTCTTTTGTAATTCCTGTGAATAAAATGAACCTAAAATCTCTTCTCCTTTTAAAACATAATTTGTAACTCCAAGGAATTGTATCTATTACATCAACAATTCAAAGAAGTTCTTTCGTCAATCGTTAGTGCAACCTTTTTTAAAATGCGATTTCCACCTGTATATTCTTACTATATCACCAACTTTGAACTTCGGCTTTCACCGATTAATCTCTTTTTCAAATTTCTATTTTTGCAAATGTTTCTGATGGCTTGGATTTTGTTGAGGTATGAATCATATCGTTGTACTTATTGACAATGTCCTGAATTAAAGATAACCATCGTTGAGAATCGAGTTGAGTGAATTTTTTATGTAGTCTCTTTTTTAAAGTGCGATTAAAATGCTCAATAACAACCGCTTTTCCTTCTTTAAAGGTGCTGTATAATGTAATTCCGTTACCTTCAAGAAAATTCATAAATGTTTTATTGTAGAACTCTGTGACCTCATCAGTCCACAGTTTTTTTTTGGTTTTCTCTTGCTTTAAGTAAGTATCTGTTGGAAGGCTAACATAAGAGTATTACCTCTTTTGTTTTTCAAAGGAACAACCCACGCATATCTACTCCTAAAATCAATAACAATTAAGGCATATTTGTACCCCTTATCAAAATTGAGTTCAATCAAGTCAGCAGACCAGATATAATCAACTTCTTTGGAATAAACTTTCCTTCTATGAAACTTTGTGATTATTGGTTGATGTAATTCATCAGCTAATTGCTCTTTAATCTTAATGACATCATTAGAGCCTATAATTTATTTGAATTTTCAAGGCCAAGTCTCAATTTAGCACTGATCATCTTCTTCACGATGAACCTATCAACTTTTTCTCTCAAGGTTGGATTTTGTATCAAAGACAAATTATACAACACTTCTCGATCTGCTTCATGTTTTTCTTTCAATGTCATGCTATTTCCATAATCAATATCGTGCTTCATACACACTTCATCAACTCTGTTCTTACGTTTAGACCAAGGTTTAGGATTGTTAGCTTCATCTAATCATTTATTCAAGTTTGTTCATGGACCACAGAAAGAATATCCCGGTCAATGTAATTCCCCTGATACTCCAGTTGTCGTAAATTTACTTCCTGATAAAAACTTTTGTACATCTCCCCCACATTTTTGTTTGGAGATGAATTTACTCTTTTTAGAGCCACACACCAAACATATTTCTTTTTGTATAACCCTATTATTTTTACTTTTACCATACAAGATATTTTTAGTGTTGGTTTTCTTTATACATTTGAGGCAATAACTCATTTATTGATGAGAAAAATTCCGACAGTGTGGAAACCTTTTTAGTTTCCAAAATGTATATTTGCATCTTAATTTTAAAAATATAAAGAATCCGAAGAAATGTCTTCACTCTCTCCTCCATTTATAGAAGAAAAAAAGTGTAAAACCTTAACCAAAGTCAATAATACCAACATCGTCAAGAATATAATCTTTTCCTTCTTTCTCTTCTTTATTTTCACTTTCTCATTTAAATCTTCTCCCTGAAATTGCTGTTAACACTCTTGACCCATATAATTTTGCTAGACTTGTCAATTATTTGTTTTCCTCCTCAGTGCGTTGAGATCGATTTATTTTCTGTAATACCTCTGATCTTTTTTTAATATCACTGGTTTCCATATTTTTATTCTCTCTGTCTCTGTCTGTCTCTGTCTGTCTGTCTCTGTATGTCTCTGTGTCTCTCTGTCTCTCTCTCTCTACTCCTTCTCCCTTTTCTCCCTTGCCTCCTTCTCTCTTTTCTCCCTTCGCTCCTCTCTCTTCTCCCTCTTCTCCCTCTCCTCCTTCTCCTTCTCTCTCATCTCCCTCTCCTCCTCCTCTCTCTTCTGCCTCTCCTCCTCCTTCTCTCTCTTGCCTCATTTTCTTAAACTCCTTCCTCATCCCTTACTACCCTTGAACCACTTTCACCCCATAGAATATCATACAAATATTCATCTGGATTTGTTGATATTCCTGTATCCAAAATAATTTTTTTCACAAGAGGAAAACAAAATAATTTCTTTTGAATTTCTAAAAGCCTTGTATTTTCTCAACTTTTAACCCTTTTCATTATTTAACATTTCAGTTAAATCCAAAGTTGTTGGTTTAGTAACATCAGTATAAAGCCAATCTTTTATTGAAAACACTCCATTCTTATCTTGCAGAACATATTTATAAAAATACTGAATACACTTTTCTTGTAGGTATGCCTGGACACAGAAATGATAATTTTCTTGAAGCCTTCTTGCTGTCATTTATGTACCAGACAAATGAGGTGCCACGAGGAGGAGTGATGTAAGGGACACATCGGCCATTTTGGAGTTAATGCCATATCGCACTATTTTAACCCTAACCCTATCATCTGAGCCTATCATCATTATATCATTAAAAAAATGTCGCTTACATCACTCCTCCTCGCGAGGCCTCATATATGACAGATGAATATGATGACAGGTAATGCCTCCCCATCTTCCCATTGTTAAATCAGTTTGTATTCCCTGACTTACTTTATAAAATTCTGTTCTTTGTGTTTTCATGATATAAACGACGGCAAAGCTGTTATTGATTTTAGCCTTATTAAATTATTTCATTTCTTGTTTGCTCTTCGTGCTTTCACAAATCTCATTTTCGGCACCAAGTGGAAAATATTTTCCTTACGAGACTGATTTCATTCTTTCAGGTCATCTCGGTTTATTTTAAATAACCAATTGTACCCAAAATCAATCATATCATATCTCCAATGTTGGATTTTCATACAAACGATACACCCTTCTGTATAAAATTTTATTTCAATTGGAACGGGGACATTCCATATATATATATATATATATATATATATATATATATATATATATATATATATATATATATGTATATATATTGTTACAGATTCGCGCCCACCGGCGTGCTGACGGCCACGTAACTCGAATCGCGGCACGTCGCCCACCGGACGGACAATACAGTCGTGACCCTCTCGGACTAACGCCGGGAACCAGTCACGGGTGGACCTTTCGGTCTCACCGCGATCGAGCCAATCAGCCCCCGCGTGGGATAGGGTTGCTCGCCAAATTCGACCTACCTAAGTACCCACACGGAGGGTAGACCGGGCGATCGCACCTCGCCGCAGGTCGACTTCGGACACGGGCCACTTAAGCGACCCGTTCCGTACTATCGGGATAACCGAGCGGTGTTATTCGTCGACCTCGACGGTTCGATTAATTATCGGGCGTATTCAGCCCACTACCAACCCTTTACGTGAAGCAAGATGAGGATTCAATGAAAGAAATGACGAAGCGAAGCGGGAAACAGTTCAACACAAAGCACATTTATTCGCGATGAACGGAAAGCGCACATATACAATTCCACCAAAAGCACATAGAAAAGAAGAGAAACACAATGCAATTTTTACACAAAAAGCAAATGCGACAATGCAGATCTAATACCGATTACGCGAGCACACGGCAACACTTATGCAATTTTACTTCACAGACGGCGCCGACAACACATACCCAAAAACAAAAGAAAAGAGAACCCTCAAAGATGAGGCGGGCCTGAGGCCGAGACCGGGTCGGGCCTACCCGTCTGGTGATGAGACGCGGAGCGGCGATGGTGCCTCAACTCCGCGGGCCTCGCGGGCAGTGTCTGGTAGGGGGTGGGAAAGGGGCCCCCTTGGTCGCACTATCTCAGCGCGGGGGGAAACAGGAGGGGGTTGCTGATGCTCGGGGTATAGAGGATTTCTACTCTGCCTCGAGTCCCGCGACGAGCGTCTCCACCTCGGCCAGGTCGCGCCGTCGGCCTCCCTGGTGTGCAGCTCCCTGCACGACGCGAGCACCCCCTCGTCTGCCCTCGCCGCCTCTCCACAGCTCCGTCCCCTCCGTTCCGACTCCAACGCACACGACGACGACCAACTCCTTCTTGCTTCTTCTTCCCAACTCCACCGCCCGCGAAGTCTTAACTCTTTATTAACTTGACTGACGAACGCGGTCGCTTATATAAGCCCCGTGGCTTCGCTCTCTCATCTTTGACCCCCTGCCTTCGACCTTTCACCTCGCTCCCCATTGGCCCGAGAAAAAGTGGGCGTGAATGCTTTTTGATCCATAAATTTGCATATAGCGATCGCCCTCCAACGCCCTGGAGGCGGGGCCAAATCGCCCCTCGCTCACCGATTGGACGGAACAAAAGTGGGCGTGTGTCGTTTTTGATCCGTTTTTGAAGTGGAAAATCCGTGGTTTTGTACACGCTGTTCGGCGCGCGCCCTGCACGAGTCCAACACCGGTACCCACAAGCGGCGCAAGAACGGTGGCGATGCGACGGTTGCGAGGTGTGACGTGAAGCGGCGCCGCGGTGGGTGGTTGATGTTGTGGTTGGTGGTGGTAATCATGGCGGTTGGTCCAAAATAAAGATAGCAAAAGAAAAACGGCTATCCTGAAGAGTCGCAGCACGCATAAATGACATGTATTCCCACTAGACAACGGGTTTGGGCCTAACTACACATGTACTTACCGAGATATCTCACCTAAGGGACCTGAATGGTGGTTTGCGAATTTGGTAACCACAACACTACCCCCTCCCCTTTTTACAGACTCGTCCCGAGTCGTCAAATTTTCGTGTGCCATCATGTGTAGTTTTCCCCTAGTACATTTTACCTACGGATCCCTGAGTGCGACATTCATGGTATTCGTGTCCCCAAAATAAATAACCTGAGGGCTGCGTAACTATCTAAACAAACTCACTCACACGGACGACTTAAATAAAATTGCCGGCGCAAGGACAGACATGCCGGGGGCGCACTCATATTTACAGTACATCTTAACCTTAACTTACAAATTTTACACTAAACCATGGCCCAGGATCATTGAACTCTGCAAAAAGAAAGCAGTTAACAGGGAGCCAGGCTGCTCGCATGCAGTCTCTGGCTCAAAACAATGCAGGTGACAGGGAACGTGGCTGGCTGCTCACACGCAGTCCAAGGCCTTCCTTTTTGAACTGAACGCAGTGAACCACAACGGTGCATGGGCTGCACAAACGTAGTCTCCGTGCCAGCTCAAGTGGCACACGCAATGAGCACAACGAATGGATGCATGAATGGATGGACGCAAAACACGGTGCACGGGCTGCCACTGCAGGCCCGTGTTGTAGCTGCCAACAGGGCAGTTCTTGCAGCTTGCAAACTGTTGCCTTGCGGATCCTGGCGCACATGGAAATGAACAGGGGGGGGGGGGGTAAAGCAAAAATTGAACGGGGCTGGTGAACATGGGCAGTGGGCATGGCATGGCAAAGGCAGCAGGCAAACTCAGCCCGCAGAATAAGGCCGCTGCAGGCAAACACAGCCCGCAGATGAACTGGCCGGCACAGGCCTTGAATTACCACAGCTGCAGACGATCCAGCCGGCACAGGCCTCGCAGCAAAACAACAGCTGCCGATGAAGTTGGCCGGCCTCCGCCTTGAAGCAAAACACGGCCAGCCGATGAAGTTGGCCAGCCTTTGCCGTTCAGTGGAGGTTGGTGGAGAGAGTGCGGTGGTGCTGGCCACTTGGAAGGCGGGCTCGGACCTACCTACCTGTCTCCCTCCCAACCTATCACCTTTGCCTGTCACTGTACATACCCACTCCCTTAATTTGTGAAAAACCAATTTAGCCCCAACTTATTTTATTTTTATTTTTACTTCCCCACTATAAATCGTCCCCTAACCCCCTTTATCGTACTTGTTCGGCTAACCTATCATCTCCGAGCCTACTCCCAACCCCTACGTTCCCTTCCTGGAGGGGAATAAGGGAGAGCTAGTGTCCTGTGTCGAGGCCCAACGAAGCCTCAGAATGGCCTCCCCAGAGTTCGGCGATCTAACCCAAAGTGGGTCCAGCGGCCCACAACGAGAGCGAGGGGATGGATGGTGCGGAGGGGTACATCTCCTAATCTACCCTATCCATTTAACAGTTAAACTACCCCGGGGCTTTCAACAAGCGCCTCTCGCTTAAACGATTGGTTCTAACAGCCCAGATTCCCGTCGCCTGTGTTGGTGTCCTTACAATTTCGGGCCTCGCCCCCCCAATTTTCTCTCCGTGCCCTCACACGGTCTCATGGCTGGGACACGTGGCTCCCTTTGGCAGGCACGACCCTCTGCCGAATCTCCCGCTATGGCACCCCCGGGCACTACACTGCCTCCGAGCCTACCAGCTCCCTAACACCGGGGAGTGCCCCCCATGGCACCTCCCCTGAAACGCACACGTGGCAGGCTGGCTTCCCGGGCCCCTTTCCGAGGGTCACCCATGCCCACAACACTGCCCACGCGGCTAATGGCGCCCCGGGCCCCCGCACCAAGCAGGCGCACCCGTGCCCACTACTCTATCCCGGCCCCCCATGGGCCCATGGCCTACCGCGGCCGACTAGCCTGGTGCTCGGGGTACCCACTCAGCGATACTCACCTTTCGCAGCCACGCTCCCAAGCCCGTCAACAGGGCTCCTGCACCCCTCCAAATGGGTTTCGAGCCTACATTCCCACCAACAGCAAAACGACCTCCATTTTTCAATTTGACTAACCCCCTAACTCACTTTATACTGACCCCGGGGTCCCTTGGGCGGGAGTCACTCCTCCCCCCAATCACTCATCGGACCATGCATTCCCCATTCACTCCACACACACAGACCCGCTGGCCTCACTCACTCACCAAGCACATGCTTCCAATCCACTCACCAACAACTCTTCAACACACACACCACTGAACTCTGCCATCCTTCTACCTGCATCCCCTAACTAACTCGTGCTCCCACGTCGTCCCTTAAACTAGTAGCACATTCCATTTAACCTACGTAGCTAAGCTACGTCCCCACTACACATTCATAAGTCTGTCCATGTCTCCAAATCATTTTATTCCCCAACCTAAATCTGGCTACAATCCCTCTAATTAATCCATTCCACGGACTCCATGAGGACTTACCCCTGCCCCATGAAGTCGGTCTAGCTAAGCTAACCCTTCCCCCTAACTAGTTTCCATCCTGTGCCCAGGTCAAGGGGGTCTTCCACCCCTTGCCCAGGAATCCTGTGCACCCGAAAGTGAGGCGTTTTTTTTTTTTTTTTTCCATGCGCAGCACCTGCGCGGCAACTTAGAGCTCGCGCACTTTGCACCTGCCCGTGACGTCATGCAGCTGCACGTGTTCCTCGTCACTCCTTGGACGGTACCATCCGGCAGAGATACCCCTCCTGCCGGATTCCAACCCCACGTGCAGCCATGGCGTCACCGTGCGCATAAAAAAAAACAAGCCCCACGTCTCGAGGGGTTCCCCACGCGAACACATGTGCCTTGCCCGTTGGAGCTTAACACACACGATCGCGTGGAGAACCCGTCCGGTCCAAATCCATTATCCTGCCTAAACTTTGTCCGTCCGCGGGATCGGCAAATCCACCGCTGGCGTTTCCGGACCGGGACTTCACTCTCGCAAGCGAGCACGTGGCGGTCTCGTGCGTTGCACAGCACGAACCTCGTGCTCACTGCTGGGTGAACCGGCACGGTCCTCGAAACAACTACAGCCGCTACTCGGCTTTCTTTCTTCTCATGTCTCCGTCGTCGTCTCCATTCCACCCACGCACACCTGCGTGTTACGACGCTCACACTCCATTCCATCACATTCACCCCGGGAGACGCGGCTGCGTGCTCCCGCATGCCCACCGACATCTCCCTTACATACCGCTCTCTCACACACACGGTCTCCCTTGCATCACCCATACCACTCACCGTGGTGCTCCATTCACTTGCGCGGGGGCACTCACCCGCGGTGCCTCACCCACACACGCGAGTGCACTCACCCGCGGTACCTCACTCATACACCGTGCCTCACTCACACACGCGGGGGCACTCATCCGCGGTGCCTCATCCACACACGGCGTGCTGGGAAGCACACACTCCGGCACACTCGCCACCACACCACTCACACGTGGTGCCTCACTCATACTGGCCGTTTCACTCACACACACGGCCTCACTCACACACGGTTCCTCACCCACACTCGGCGTGCTGGGAAGCACGTACCCTGGCACCATCGCCACCACACCACTCACACACGGGGTCGCTTCCACACACGGTGCCGCACTCACGCCTTGCACCACACACACAGGGACAACCACACTGGGGATTCGTGTCCCCACAAGGGTCTCCGGGGCCTCCATACCCCCCAAGCTCTCCGAGCACCCGTTCACAGCACTCGCCTCCTCAACCTCGCAAAGCACGACCGAACTCACCTGGTCGTGACTCGCCTCAAGGGGGCATACTCCCTCCCCTCGTTCCTGGAGGAGGCCATCCAGGTGCTCGCACTGGGTCTCCACCCAGTCCGCCAGCTCACCCCCATTGTCCTCCACTACCTCCGTGTGTGTGTGCGCGTCACTTACCCCGTCTTCATCGTGTTGTCTCTATTTTTTCTGTCTCCCGTGTCTCTATACATTTATAAGTTTCTGTCGTCGTCACCTCGTGTCTCGTCTCACACGTTTTGGTCTCCCCATTTAATTTTTCCCTCTTGGTCACCGTCGATTCCTCTGTCACGACCCTCGCCCAACACGTTCCCCGAATTATTTTTTCACCCGCCTCCACCGCGGGCCTGTCAGCCGTTGCACCCCCACCCAGCTCGTTTGCTCCCACACGTGCAGTCGCCATTTTTATCTCCCTGGTCACGGCCTTCATGCCCGCCTGCAGGCATCGGCCCATGTTCTGCGTCTCACCCCGTAGCTCTTTCATTTCCTCCTTCATGTTTGTTTCCATTCCGTTCATTTGTTGTGTATTCGCATCCAATTTTTGTGTATTCGCATCCAATTTTTGTGTATTCGCATCCATCTTCATTTTTACTTCGTCCATTTGCTTGTTCATGTTCGCATTCATCTTCGCTGTCATTGCCGCCAGCATGGCGCATAGCTGGGCCATGTCGGTGCGCTTGAGTGAGCCGTTTCGGCAGGGGTTGGGGAAGGGTTTTGGTGGAGAGGGGGGTGGGAGGTGTCATACACCGCGGCCGCTGCCGCACCCATTTCGGGCTCTGGGTTCAGTTGGGCGAGTTCATGTTCCTGCACGGGCATTCCATCCTGGACCATGGATTCTACACATTCTACATCCATTTCTAATACCCCCGGCTCCCGCTCGCCTTGAGACGCCATCTTGCTTCTCTTAAAGGGTTAATTTCGCTCGCTCGTAATTTGGAGGGAATCGGGGGTCGCTTCTCTCACCCCTGGACCGATTCTCGTGAATTTAGCCGGAGACAGGAGAGCCCGTTTTCCTGTTCTCCGATACCAGTGCCGCGAGGAGGGCGATGAATTTGTATCGCACGACCTGACACCAGTGTTACGGATTCGCGCCCGCCGGCGTGCTGACGGCCACGTAACTCGAATCGCGGCACGTCGCCCACCGGACGGACAATCCAGTCGTGACCCTCTCGGACTAACGCCGGGAACCAGTCACGGGTGGACCTTTCGGTCTCACCGCGATCGAGCCAATCAGCCCCCGCGTGGGATAGGGTTGCTCGCCAAATTCGACCTACCTAAGTACCCACACGGAGGGTAGACCGGGCGATCGCACCTCGCCGCAGGTCGACTTCGGACACGGGCCACTTCAGCGACCCGTTCCATACTATCGGGATAACCGAGCGGTGTTATTCGTCGACCTCGACGGTTCGATTAATTATCGGGCGTATTCAGCCCACTACCAACCCTTTACGTGAAGCAAGATGAGGATTCAATGAAAGAAATGACGAAGCGAGCGGGGAAACAGTTCAACACAAAGCACATTTATTCGCGATGAACGGAAAGCGCACATATACAATTCCACCAAAAGCACATAGAAAAGAAGAGAAACACAATGCAATTTTTACACAAAAAGCAAATGCGACAATGCAGATCTAATACCGATTACGCGAGCACACGGCAACACTTATGCAATTTTACTTCACAGACGGCGCCGACAACACGTACCCAAAAACAAAAGAAAAGAGAACCCTCAAAGATGAGGCGGGCCTGAGGCCGAGACCGGGTTGGGCCTACCCGTCTGGTGATGAGACGCGGAGCGGCGATGGTGCCTCAACTCCGCGGGCCTCGCGGGCAGTGTCTGGTAGGGGGTGGGAAAGGGGCCCCCTTGGTCGCACTATCTCAGCGCGGGGGGAAACAGGAGGGGGTTGCTGATGCTCGGGGTATAGAGGATTTCTACTCTGCCTCGAGTCCCGCGACGAGCGTCTCCACCTCGGCCAGGTCGCGCCATCGGCCTCCCTGGTGTGCAGCTCCCTGCACGACGCGAGCACCCCCTCGTCTGCCCTCGCCGCCTCTCCACAGCTCCGTCCCCTCCGTTCCGACTCCAACGCACACGACGACGACCAACTCCTTCTTGCTTCTTCTTCCCAACTCCACCGCCCGCGAAGTCTTAACTCTTTATTAACTTGACTGACGAACGCGGTCGCTTATATAAGCCCCGTGGCTTCGCTCTCTCATCTTTGACCCCCTGCCTTCGACCTTTCACCTCGCTCCCCATTGGCCCGAGAAAAAGTGGGCGTGAATGCTTTTTGATCCATAAATTTGCATATTGCGATCGCCCTCCAACGCCCTGGAGGCGGGGCCAAATCGCCCCTCGCTCACCGATTGGACGGAACAAAAGTGGGCGTGTGTCGTTTTTGATCCGTTTTTGAAGTGGAAAATCCGTGGTTTTGTACACGCTGTTCGGCGCGCGCCCTGCACGAGTCCAACACCGGTACCCACAAGCGGCGCAAGAACGGTGGCGATGCGACGGTTGCGAGGTGTGACGTGAAGCGGCGCCGCGGTGGGTGGTTGATGTTGTGGTTGGTGGTGGTAATCATGGCGGTTGGTCCAAAATAAAGATAGCAAAAGAAAAACGGCTATCCTGAAGAGTCGCAGCACGCATAAATGACATGTATTCCCACTAGACAACGGGTTTGGGCCTAACTACACATGTACTTACCGAGATATCTCACCTAAGGGACCTGAATGGTGGTTTTGCGAATTTGGTAACCACAACAATATATATATATATATATATATATATATATATATATATATATATATATATATATGTATATATATGTATATATATATATATATATATATATATATATATATATATATGTGTATATATATATATATATATATATATATATATATATATATATATATATATATATATATATATATATATATATATATATATATATATATATATATATATATATATATATATATATATATATATATATATATATATATATATATATATATGTATATGTATATGTATATGTATATATATATATATATATATATATATATATATATATATATATATATATATATATATCCTGGTGTTGGCGCAGTGGTTAGGGCAGCGGCTTGGGATCCAAAAGGTCCTGAGTTCAAGCCCCGTTGGGCCACTGAATTAATACACCAGGGGGTTGACTCAGCCTGTCATCCTTCCGAGGTCGGCGAAATGGAGTACCGGTATACTGGGCCGGTGTATACCCCGGTTAAAATAGGTGTACCATATCCCTGTGTCGTAAGAGGTGACCAGGGTTGCGTCAGGAAGGGCATCCGGCGTAAAACATGTGCCAAATCACTATGCGGATCATACGGATGATCCGCTGTGGCGACCCCTCACGGGAGCAGCCGAAAGAAGAAGAAGAAGAAGAAGATTATATATATATATATATATATATATATATATATATATATATATATATATATATATATATATATATGGTTGACTCAGCCTGTCATCCTTCCGAGGTCGGCGAAATGAGTACCAGTGTACTGGGCCGGTGTATACCCCGGTTAAAATAGGTGTACCATATCCCTGTGTCGTAAGAGGCGACCAGGGTTGCGTCAGGAAGGGCATCCGGCGTAAAACATGTGCCAAATCACTATGCGGATCATACAGATGATCCGCTGTGGCGACCCCTAATGGGAGCAGCCGAAAGAAGAAGAAGAAATATATATATATATATATATATATATATATATATATATATATATATATATATATATATATATATATATATATATATATATATATATATATATATATATATATATATATATATATATATATATATATATATATATATATATATAGACAGTAATCCTCCGTTTCTCACGGGGGTTACGTTACAAACCTCCCCGCGCTGAGTGAAAATCCGCAATGAATGGACGCCTCCCCCCCAAAAATCGACTCGTCTGGTCTGGTCGGTTTGGGAGTGATTGGGTTTGAGGTGCCGGAGATTGACTCGTCTGGTCTGGTCAGTTTTGAGGTGCTGGGTATGAGCAGTGCTCGTCCAACGGCGGCAAACCTTTTTCCTTCCCGAAGCATATATCGAGCACCTTTACCTTAACCTTCTCCTGGAGCGTCCCAGGACCTTCCTCTGGCGCTTCGGTTCCTTGCCAGAAGCCTTAGAAGGTGCAGGGCGTTTGGGCGGCATCGTGGGGCTTGGAGAAAAAAACGTAGAAAATATTCGAAGTTCACAAGCGAAACTTTGTCTCATGCGTTGTGTGACTGGTCAAGCACCACGCGTTATAATTTATTGCTTAAATAATTTATATTTTATATATTATTACCGCGATGAACCGGGGGAATCCGCAGAAAAAATTAGTTACGTTCCAAGGGAAAACCCACGATGAACCGGGGGCGCGATAGGTGAACCGCGATGAAGCGGGGGTTGACTATTGTTACGGAAATGGCCCTTATGGGAATACTAAGTATAGGATTAGCTCAGATCTCCCATTAAATGCCTGTTTCGCTCGGTTGTGTGGTATAAGAGATGATATGTGTGTGTCGGGCGGTGTAAAAGACTGTTTTTATGTTCGTACTGCGGTGGTGAAACGAGAGATGATTCTTCTTCCTCTCCTGTACGAACGAGAGAGGAGTGGCCTAAAGAGAGGTGTGGCCTGACCAGGAAGTGACACAAAGGGGCGGAGCTTTTGGTCAGAGAGTCGCCGAGACAGGCGTGTGTCGAAGCGAACAAAAGGAAAAAACGAAAGCATCAAGTGAGCTCTGAGTTTTTGGTCGAGCGTCGGTCTCGAGTGTGCTTGGGTTTCGGAGGCCACGAGTGCCGAAAAGGAATTCTCAGTTTGGAAGGCAATAGAGGAACTGAGAGGACGAAGCGGGAGTCGGGCTTCGAGGCGGGAAGGCAGGAGAGGAGACGCCGGAGCGTCTGACGGTCCTTACTCACCTCACGACTCGACACGTTGTTGATCCGCCTGTGGAACTCAGACCTCGACTTGGGCCTTGTCTGGAGAACAGGCCAGGCTGGGATTTGTTTAGTGTAGGTTAGGGGGACTTGGAGGATTTGACATGGAGCCTCGCTGCTGTTCCATTGTGCAGGCAGACTGCGAGGGGTCGGTGCAGGCCAAGGTATGGGGATACTGGTTGGTGGTGTGACATGGTATGGGAAGTTAGCGAGTCGGGAAATAGGGCAGCAGGGCTTTGGGGGGTTCCTGGCAGGTGAGGGCTGTCAGAGGTGCCAGGAGAGCACCGTAGGGTTCAGTGCCAGGAGAGCACAGTGTGGGTGCTATGAGAGCACAGTGTAGGTGCTATGAGAGCACAGTATGAGTGCTATGAGGGCACAGTATGGGGGCTAGAGAGAGCCACCCCTTCGTCAGGAGTGCCAGAAGCACACTCAGGTGAACCCCGAGGTCGCTGAGTATCCTCCACCCCCGATTGGAAGCAAGCAAAGAGGCCTAGTAGTAGTCACACTCCCCAGCCAGCGAGTTATAACTGGCACCACCAAATGGAAAAAGAAGAAGAAGGGCCTTGCCCAGGTTTCATAAAATGGAACAGTGTGCCAGGTCAGGAAAAATGGGTCATTAGGATCATTCTTGCCATAGCAGGGTTTGTTGCATTGTCGAGAACTAAAAGTAAATGGTTAGGTTTGATGGACACTCCTCCGCACCATTCATGTGTGACACCTGGTACGAGTAGTGTTGATGGGAGAAATTGTTGGCAAGGGCCAGGCTCGGTCACCCTCTCCAAGTGCCAGAGAGGCCACCAGTATGTCATGAGCACACATCCACGAAGATAACCGTTGAGTAAGAAACACACCATCCAGTCTGTAAAAGAAAAAAAAAAAGAGAGAGAAGGAAAAAAAAAAGAGAACTTAACCAAAACAAGTCAGGTAAGGAAGGTTAAGGGTACACTCCATCTCACCTGGTCTGAGGTCATCACATCCATTTGCGTCCTCAAGAACGCCTCCGAACTGCATTTGTTTGCCATCGATATCACCGTGCCACCATTGCTGTCACCTGCTGTCCAACACAGGGCTTTTTGCCTGCTGCTGCTTGTGAGTAGGCCATATGGGCCGAAGCATTTTTGTGGGCCGTTGCAGCCGAAGATTCATGTCATTTTGTGGGCTCAGTGAGACGAAGGACTCTTTGTGAGATTAGGCCACTGGGCCGACTGAACTCACCTGGTGAGAGGCCAATAAGGCTGCGAAGTGAGGAAACCCTCAGGGGTGAATGGACAATACTGCCGGGAGGGGGCGTGAAGGAGCGAACACGTGAAAGAACTTTGAACTGTTGAATGTTCTGCTCCTATGCAAATGTGGTGTCAAAAGTAAAATTGAATGCCCTCCCGTTCAAATCCATAATTAGAATGTTAAGTAGTGTGCATGAAGTGTAAATTTGTTTGTTAGATTGGTGACCTGACACACGAGGATAGGGACATGCCAATCTTACTGTGACACTTTGATTTTTGGAGTTAAGTGCTTCCCATATTGTGGGTTAGAGTAAATGGGAGATCTGTGCTGTACGTTAGACAGGGCCATTGCCGTGGGCTGCCCCAGATGGAGGCTTCGACATCACTATGTTCTGCAACAATGCACAACAGTGTCCAGATAAAAGGATACATACAACCAAGAGTGAAGTTGGATTTGAAAGTTGGATTTGAAAGTGAACGCAACATGGCCCTCTTTAGGGCCCCACTTCTAATTGTTACACCACTTCTTTTGATGAGTTATTTTGTGGTTTTTTTCAGGTGTGTTTGAGATGGTTTCATTGAATTTTTCAGTGAGTGTCTCAGTTTAAAAGGTGGCAAGCTGATGAAGGGAAGTATAGGAAGTGCTCCAAGAACAAGATATTTCAACCAAGAAGCACTAAGTGTTTTTCACATTAAACTTTAAAACCGAACCATTCACTGCACCGCTATAGTTACCAGTTGCGACGACAATGATTGCTCCCTCGGCGTCACCCCATAAAAGAAGCCTTCCTAATTTTCTCCATACAACTAATGCCTCAGTCTAACTAGCGTGAGAAAAATAGGCACTTAGTCTTACCAGAAAATTTCCCGGGTATTACCGGGTACTTCAGCTAGTAGAAATATATATATATATATATATATATATATATATATATATATATATATATATATATATATATATATATATATATATATATATATATATATATATATATATGGACATATGCAGTAGACTAAGGCGTAAGTCGTCACCATCGGGACCGAGAAAAAAAAGTGACGACTTGCGTGTATGCGAACATTCATGATGACTGTGGGGTGAAGGATGAAGTTGCGCGTGGCCTGGACACGTACGTGTGAGAGGGCGCAACAATGTCAAAGCCGGCTATTGTACCAAAAGGGAAACACAATCCTCGGTGCATCAGTGGGGGTTCATTGGTGAGTTGGAAAGTGATCAAGCAAAGATGGAATTCATGAATCACTTTATCAAAAGTAAAGATAATGAACAACTGTAAGACAACTTATATACCATCGGTGATGGTATATGACCATCGACAAATGTGGAATGACTGGCTGTTGGAATTGATTCATTGGAATGAATGTCAAATGAGTTTTCATATGGAATGAAAACTCATATACCATCGACAAAGTACATGACACACAGTCATCGTGATGACTACCACTCAATACCGATGTGAAAGCGAGTGTGGTGATGTACAAAACAAGCCAATATAAAACCATGATGGGACTTCAACACTAAGCTCGATCGATCCTTTACTCCTTCGCCAGAGACTGAATTGCGCAGCCTGTCTACCTCTTCAGATGCATGTGGGACAGCGTGCTGACTGAGCTGAACGCAGCGCAGTTATAAATAGCCCACGAATCACGATTCCATGAAATCGGGTTTCTCACGAGGTAGAAGTTCCGTGTGACGAGTTAGGCGTGGTAATTTACTTGAGTTTGCATCATGCGGGAACGGACAACATCTGACGACTGAGACGAAGTGACGACTTCGAGATGACGACTTACAGAATTTATTCAACGTCTGTAAGTCGATTTAACATTAGATAAATTCGGGACATTTTGACGCTGCCGACTTCGGCGAAGTGACGAATTACACGCCGCCGATTTACGCCTAGTCGACTATATATATATATATATATATATATATATATATATATATATA
>NC_140966.1:40890334-40892834 GCF_056783735.1 Eptatretus burgeri | reverse complement strand
ATATATATATATATATATATATATATAGTGTTGCGGTTGAGGAAATTCGCAAATCACCATTCAGGTCCCGTAGGTGAGATATCTCTGTAAGTACATGTGTAGTTAGCCCCAAACCCGTTGTTTAGAGGGAATAAATGTGATTCATTCGGGCTGCGACCCTTCAAGATAGCCGTTTTTCTGTTCTATCTTTATTTTGAACCAACCACGTCTCAACCGCCATCACACAACAACCACCAACCGCAAATCCGCTTCACAACAACAACAACGCCAACAGCCACGACCTTTACCTTCACAACTCGCTCTCGCAAACATCGCATCACCGCCATTCCAAACGTCGCCATGGCCATGGACCACCACTTTAAAAACTCCACCTCCTTCGCCTCTCCTTCCGCGGCCATTCCCGCACCGCTTGTGGGCACCGAGCGTCAGGCTGTCCTGGCCTCGTGCGGGACGCGCACCGAGCCACGGGTGCAACGTGCGGCCTTTCCGAGGAGAATTCGGATCAGGAATGATACACGCCCACTTCTGATCTGTCCAATCAGCAAGCGCGGGGCGGTTTGGCCCCGCCTCCAGGTGCGTCGGAGTAGAATCGATATATGCAAATTTGAGGATCAGGGGAGACTCACGCCCCTTTTCTCCGTCCAATGGGCGAGCGTGGCTCCAACCCCGAGCACGTTCTGATCCAGAAATTTGCATATGGGTTCTCCTGCCGGACTATAAAGCGCCGAGCGCGGGGCGAATTTAGTCAGTTTGGGTCGGAGGGAGTTGGAGGCAGTCGGAGTTGGAGAAAATAAAAGGTCGAGGCAGTCAAGTCGGGTCTGGAGAGGAGCAGTCTGTGGAGCCGTGAGTCAAGTCGGGTCTGGAGAGTGGCAGTCTGTCGGGGTTCAGTCTGTCGGGGAGCTGCAGAGAGGGGAAGCCTGAAGCCTGAAACGCGGTCGAGGTGGTTTGCTGCAGTCGGCTGAGGAGAATTGGGGAGGAGGTCGAATAGCTCGGGTCCAAGGCAAGGAAGACGGCGGTCGGCGACGAGCTCGCAGTGGAGTCGCTCGTCGCGGGACCCAAGCAAGCCAGCTATCCTCTTTCCCCAGAGCATCAACAATTCCCCCCTTTTTTCCCCCCGCGCTGAGATCGTGCAAAAAGGGGGGCCCCGTTCCCACCCCACTCCAAGCAGTGCCAACGAAACCCATGAAGGAGCGTGGAGTCGGGGCGCCGCGACATTTGCGGCTCATCACAAGACACGGGTAGGATCCACCCGGTCTTGCGGCCCACAGGCCCCGTCTGCCCCCTTGTCTTTGAGGGTGGCCCTTTTCTTTTGCTTTTGAGTAAATGTGTTGTCGGCGCCGTCTGTAAATTAAAACTGTGTAAGTGTTGCCGTGTGCTCGCATAGTCGGTAGTAGATCTGCATTGTTGTGTTTCTTTTGTTACATCTGCTTTTGGTGCATAATTGTTGTAATTGTATATGTGTGCTCTCCGTGTGCCGCGGAATAAATGTGCATTATGTTGAACTGTTTTTCCCGTTTTGCTTCGTCTTTTCTTTAATTGAATCTCCATCTTGCTTCACGTAAAGGTTTGGTAGTGGGCTTAATACGCCCGATAATTAATCGGAACCGTCGAGGCCGACGATAACACCGCTCGGTTATCCCGCTACTACGGAACGGGTCGCTTAAGTGGCCCGTGTCCGGAGTCGACCTGCGGCGAGGTGCGATCACCCGGTCTACCCTCCGCGTGGGTATTTAGGTAGGTCGAGTTTGGCGAACAACCCTATCCCATGCGGGGGGCCGATTGGCACGATCGTGTTGAGGCCGAAAGGCCCACCCGTGACTAGCTCCTGGCGTTAGTCCGAGAGGGTCACGACAGAATTGTCCGTCCGGTGGGCGACGTGCCGTGATTCGAGTTATGTGGCCGCTCGCACGCCGGAATGCGCGAATTCGCAACAATATATATATATATATATATATATATATATATATATATATATATATATATACATATATATATACATATATATATATACACATACATACATACATTTATATACATACATACATATACATACATACATATATATACATATATATATATATACATATACATATATACATTCATACATACATATTATATATATATACATATACATATATACATTCATACATACATATTATATATATATACACATTCATACATACATTCATACATACATATTATATATATATATACACATTCATACATATATATATATATATATATATATATATATATATATATATATATATATATATATATATATATATATATATACACATTCATACATACACACATATATATATATATATATATATATATATATATATATATATATATATATATATATATATATATATATATATATATATATATATATATATATATATATATACACACACATTCATTCATATATATATATATATATATATATATATGGACTAGGCGCAAGTCATCACCATCGGGACCGAGAGAAAAGTGA
>NC_140966.1:40850334-40882834 GCF_056783735.1 Eptatretus burgeri | reverse complement strand
ATGGAAGTGCTTAGGAGAGATGGCAGTGGGGTTGTTAACCAGATTGTTTAATAAAGTCTTGGAAAGTGAGAGGATGCCGGAGGAGTGGAGATTAAGTGTACTGGTTCCAATTTTCAAGAATAAGGGTGATGTGCAGAGCTGTGGAAATTACAGAGGGATAAAGTTGTTAAGCCACACCATGAAGGTGTGGGAAAGAGTAGTGAAAGCTGGGTTGAGAGGATAGGTGACAATCTGTGAGCAGCAATATGGGTTTATACCAGGAAAGAGCACGACTGATGCAATGTTTGCTTTGAGAATGATGATGGAGAAGTATAGGGAAGGCCAGAAGGAGTTACATTGTGTGTTTGTGTATTTCGAGAAAGCTTATGATAGGGTGCCAAGAGAGGAGTTGTGGTATTGTATGAGGAAGTCGGGAGTGGTGGAGAAGTATGTGAGGATTGTGCCGGATATGTATGATGACAGTGTGACAGCGGTGAGGTGTGCGGTAGGAATGACGGACCGGTTTCAGGTAAAAGTGGGATTGCACCAAGGATCGACTCTGAGCCCTTTCCTGTTTGCAATGGTGATGGACAGGTTGACGGACGAGATCAGACTGAAGTGTCCATGGACTATGATGAACGCGGATGACATCATGATCTGTAGGGAGAGTAGCGAGCAGGCTCAGGCGAGCCTCGAGAGGTGGAGGTACGCACTGGAGAGAAGGGGAATGATAGTCAGTCGGAGTAAGACAGAGTACATGTGCGTAAATGAGAGGGAGGTGGTGGTATGGTGCGGTTGCAAGGAGTTGAGGTGGGGAAGGTGGATGGGTTTAAATATTTGGGATTAACTGTCCAAAGTAATGGAGAGTGTGGGAGAGAAGTGAAAAAGAGAGTGCAGGCAGGATGGAGTGGTTGGAGAAGAGTTGCAGGAGTGATTTGTGACAGAAGGGTAACTGCAAGAGTGAAGGGGAAAGTATATAAGATGGTAGTGAGACCAGCTATGTTGTATGGTTTGGAGGCGGTGGCACTAACAAAAAGACAGGAAGCGGAGCTGGAGGTGGCATAGTTAAAGATGCTGCGATTCTCGTTGGGAGTGACGAGGATGGATGGGATAAGAAATGAGTATATTAGAGGGACAGCGCAGGTAGGACGGTTTGGAGACAAAGTGAGAGAGGCGAGATTGAGATGGTTTGGACATGTGCACAGGAGGGAAGCGGAGTATATCGGGAGAAGGTTGTTGAAGATGGAGCCACCAGACAGGAGGAGAAGAGGAAGGCCAAAGAAGAGGTTAATGGATACAGTGAGGGCGGACATGCGGGTGGTTGGAGTGTCAATGGAAGATGGAGGATAGAGCGAAATAGAGACGGTTGATCCGCTGTGACGACCCCTAACGGGAGCCGAAAGAAGAAGATATATATATATATATATATATATATATATATATATATATATATATATATTCACACAACAGTAGGGTAAGAATACTGATTCTGGCTCACTTTTCCCCATGTAAATGAATGGGGGATTTTCAGCGATTCATATTTTTTTCCCTAAAAATAAATCCCCTTTTTATCCCAAGGTATATTTATTTGTCTCCCCTTTTTAACCTGGAGGTTGAACCTCATTGAATTGAACACCTGGGGGTTGAACAGCTCACTCATTGAACCTATAAAGATTTGTTCATTCTCAAATTCCTTCAATAGTTTAATTTTCTTTGCACAATAATCCCCATCTAAAATATTGACAAACAAAACATTTGAATCTTTATATTTTTGAAGATACCCCATTTGTGCCATTACGAAATGATAAACTTCTCTTAATGCTCTTGTTTGACCACCTCCTGAGCCACAGGTTATTTTTTGTTAAGCCACGCCCACTTTTCCTAAGCCCCGCCCACTTTTGCTAAGCTCCGCCCACTTTTCATGAGGTATTTTTTCTAAGCCACGCCCACTTTTCCTAAGCCCCGCCCACTTTTGCTAAGCTCCGCCCACTTTTCATAAGGTATTTTTTTCTAAGCCACGCCCACTTTTCCTAAGCTCCGCCTACTTTTGCTAAGCCCCGCCCACTCTTACATCATTTCCAGTTCATCTCTGACTCACAAAGAAATCACTAGAAAATTACAGGATGTTATGGTTTTGAAAAATTTCCCAATGAAGGCTTGCCTAGGCTTGCCCAGGGAATTTCCAAAGGAAACCACACCCACCAGTCTTTCTCTATAAAAGCTTCAAACCCAGGCTCCATTTTAAACATTTGTTTTTGCTGGCAATGGTGTTCTGTGTGCTTGTCTCGAACTCTCTGTCTTCTATGGAACTAAACCTTCAAGTTGATGAACTGGATTCAAACCTCTTATCTATTGAGGTAAGATTTTTTATTTTCCTATTTTCAAACTTTGATTGAAGCATACTCATTTAATAATTAAATAACTTAATTAATACATTATTATTTTCTCTCACAGGAAATTGTGTCTGAAATACGAAATGAAAATACTGCTTTTGCTACAACTTGGGGCGAAATTGTTGGCTTGGTTGAAGACCTTATGAGCGACCAAGACCCACAGAACGAGTTCGTCCTTGATGACCCAACCAAAGAGTTATACCTTGGAGACCAGCAAAATCCTGAAAAAGAGTTTTACAGCAATAGTACTCATTGTGAGTTATCAAGACAATACCCACTGAACAAGTTATACCTTGATGAGCCAGAATACAAGTTTTACCTTGGAGACTCACAAATTTTGAAAAAATCAAGAAATGAGTTCTGCCTTGATGGTTTAAATAACTACCTTGGAGACTCAGGAAAAGGGTTCTGCCAAGATGGTTCTAAATATGGGGCCTACCTTGAGACTCACAAATTTGAAAAAATCAGTAAATGAGTTCTGCCTTGATGGTTTAAATAACTACCTTGGAGACTCAGGAAAAGGGTTCTGCCAAGATGGTTCTAAATATGGGTCCTACCTTGGAGACTCACAAATTTTGAAAAAAATCAGTAAATGAGTTATCCTTAAGAGACTTTGTAAGTTGGTTTTACTTTGAATACTTGAAATGTGGGTTCTGGATTGATAACTCACAATGTGATACATATCTTGGAAACTCAACGGGAATGTGGTTATACCTTGAAGACTTGGAAAGTTGGGTTTATGTTGGACACTTGAAACTTTTTTGGGGGCTTTTATTTATTTATTTATTTATTTATTTATTTATTTATTATTATTATTATTTTATTTATTTATATTTTGGAGACTTTTGGAGTTGCTATCACTCTTTAGGATCTAAACCTATCGATGTAGTTCTTTGTCGGATGGTGCTTGATGGGAGCAAGATCAAGAAAGTTCTGGGAAGAAAGTGCAGGCCTACTCCCCCTTTTTACGTCATCAAACCTGAAAGCCTTAAAAGACAGAATTGGAAGAAGAGAAAAAAAACAAAAAATATACATTGTTCGTTCTGGGAAGAAAGTGCAGGCTTACTCCCCCTTTCTATGTCATCAAACCTGAAAGCTTTAAAAGACAGAATTGGAAGAAGAGAAAAAAAAAAAAAACGTAAAATATAAAAATATTATAAATATATATATATATATATATATATATATATATATATATATATATATATATATATATATATATATAGGTGGAAATCTCATTTTGAAAAAGACTGTGTTGGGTGAGGATTGAGTTGTGGTTGAGATTTTGAATGTGAGGGTTGGGGTTGAGATTTTGAATGTGAGGGTTGGGACACACACACATACACATCAACAAACAAAAGTTAAGCCTTGACTATTCAGTTGAGGATTCTGTGTTTGGGGTTCACAGATGTAAGAACGTCCACCCCTTGACACACATTATATACTGTTATACACCTCGGACTTGGCCCTCGAGTGTCCACAACGGTGTATAGTAGGAGGGAGTGAAGCGCCAACCTATTGCTCCCATTGCACACACACACACACACACACACACACACACACACACACACACACACACACACACACACACACACACACACACACACACACACACACACACACACACACACACACACAAACAAAAGTTAAGCCTTGACTATTCAGTTGAGGATTCTGTGTTTGGGGTTCACAGATGTAAGAACGTCCACCCCTTGACACACATTATATACTGTTATACACCTCGGACTTGGCCCTCGAGTGTCCACAAAGGTGTATTATCTGCTTAGTTTTGTCTTTTGTAATTCCTGTGAATAAAATGAACCTAAAATCTCTTCCCTTTCCAAATCATATATTTTATAAGTCCAAGGAACTGTATCTATTACATCAACAATTTTAAAAAGTTCTTTCGTCCATCGTTCAGTAAAACCCTTTTCAAAATGAGATTTCCACCTATATATTCTTACGATATCACCAACTTTGAACTTAGGTTTTCTGACATTAATCTCTTTTTCATATTTTAATTTTGTAAATGTTTCTGATGGCTTCATATTCGTTGACGTGTGAATCGTGTCATTATACTTATCCACAATATCCTGAATAAAAGATGACCATTGTTGTGAACCGAGTTGTGTGAATTTTTTATATAGTCTCTCTTTTAAGGTACGATTAAAACGTTCAACAACAACTGCCTTCCCTTCATTAAAGGTACTGTATAATGTAATACTGTTATTTTTTAGAAAATTCATAAATGTCTTGTTATAAAACTCTCTACCCTCATCAGTCCACAATTTTTTAGGTTTTCTCTTACTTTTATTAAATATCTGTTGAAAAGCTAACATAAGAGTATTACCTGTTTTGTTTTTTAAAGGGACAACCCACGCATATCTACTCCTCAAATCAATAACGGTTAAAGCATACTTGTACCCCTTATCATTATTGAGTTCAATCAAATCAGCAGACCAGATATAATCAACTTCCTTGGAATAAACTTTCCTTCTCTGAAACTTTGTGAATATTGGTTTATGTAATTCATCAGCTAATTGCTCTTCAGTCTTAATGGCATCATTAGAGCCTATAAGTTTTTTGAATTTCCAAGTCCAAGTTTCAATTTAGCACTAATCATCTTCTTCACGATGAACCTATCAACTTTTTCTCTCAAGGTTGGATTTTGTATCAGAGACAAATTATACAACATTTCTCTATCGGCTTCATGCTTTTCTTCCAACGTTGTGGTATTCCCATAATCAATATCGTGTCTCATGCACACTTCATCAACTCTATTGATTGGTTTACTCCAGGATTTAAGATTGTCTGCCTCATCTAATCTTTTATCCAAGTTTGTGCCTGGACCACAGAAAGAATACCCTGGAAGATGTAATTCCCCTGGTATTCCAGTAGTTGTAAATTTACTTCCTGATAAAAACTTTTGTATATCTCCTCCGAGTTTGTGTTTGGAGATAAATTGATTTTTTTGAACCACACACCGAACATATACCTTTTTGTATAACCCTGTTATTTTTACTTTTAATATATGAAATATTTTTAGTATTAGTTTTCTTTTTACATTTGAGACAATAACTCATTTATTTATGAGAAAAATTTCTGCAGAGTGCAAAAACCTTTTTAGTTTCCAACATGCACATTTGAATCTTAATTTTTAAAACATAAAGAATCCTCAGAAATGCCTTCACTCTCTCCTCCATTTATTTAAGAAAAAACTTGAATTAAAATGAATAGCTTGACGATGCTAATAGTTTTGTTGAAAGTATTGCAAATAGACTTGTTAATTCTTTGTATTCCTTCCTGGTGGGTTGAGTTATTTTCTGTAAGACCTCTATTCTTTGTTGAATCTCACTGGTTTCCATACTATAATATTTATTTATTCTCTCTCTTTCCTCCCTCTCTCTCTTCTCTCTTTCCTCCCTCTCTCTATTCTCTCTTTCCTCCTTCTCTCTCCTCTCCCTCTCTCTCTTCTCTCTTTCCTCCCTCTCTCTATTCTCCCTCTCTCTATTCTCTCTTTCCTCCTTCTCTCTCTCCTCCTTCTCCTTTTCCTCCTCTTCCCTCTCTTCTTCAACTCCTTCCTCATCCCTTACTATACTTGAATCGTTTACACCCCATAGAATATTATACATATATTCATCAGGATTTCTTGTTATTCCTGTATCCAAAATAATTTTTTACAACAGGAAACCAATAAAATTTCTTTTGAATTTCTAAAAGAGCCTTACCTTTTCTTAACCTTATAATTTTTTCATTATTTAACATTCTAATTAAATCTAAAGTTGTCGGTTTATCAACATCAGCATAATGCCAATCTTTTATTGAAAATACCTCATTCTTATGTTGTAGAACATATTTATTAAAATACCGAATACCCTTTTCTTGAAGGTATGCTTGGACACAGAAATGATAATTTTCTTGAAGCCTTCTTGCTGTCATTTATGTATTAGAAATATATGTTAGAATAATATTATGGCACGAAACACCTCCCCATCTTCCCATAGTTAAATCATTTTGTATTTCCTTACTTATTATATATAATCCTGTTTTTTCTGTTTTCATGAGATAAACAAGGGCAAAACCATTATTATATTTACCCTTATTAAATTCTTTTATTTGTTGTTTACTAATCGTGGCTCCACAAAACTCATTCTCGATACCAAGTGGATAATATTCTTCCTTACGAGACTGATTTAATTGTTCCAGGTCTTCGAGGTTAATTTTAAATGACCAATTATACCCTAAATCATTAATATCATACCCCCATTGTTCTATTCTCATACAAACGATACGCCCTTCTTTATAAAAATTTATTTTAATTCGAACTGTGAATTCTGTATGACCTGGAGATAATATCAACACTTCTGTATCTTTAGAATACACAGCCGTTTTATTTAAGTATATATATTGTGATAAATCGCTTAATCTCACCAAGTCATTCGCGTCAGTCGGGCTTGGATAATTTTTTAATTTATAAGCATTTTTCATGTTAATATTTTTGTTTATATTATATTTATGTCGTTCAGCCTGTGCCTTTGTGTAATAATTTGATAAATCAATATCCAGTTCTTGAGATACACCAAAGATAGAACCATCTTTACCAACATAAGTCATTTATATTAGATTAAAAATAATATCATAAAATTTTTTATTTTTGTTGAGTTGAAATAACACATATAGACATAATTGACCACAACACTTGGAATTTAATTCTTGGACTTGAAATGTTTGATAAACACCATTCTGTAAGAATTTTATGACTTCAACAGGTGGTGGAAGACCAAAACTATCAAAATAATATTTGTCTTGACTATTAAAAATACAAACCCAATGAGAACCGTTCCCATCATTATCTTCTAAGTTCATAATAATATTCTTTGTATGTTTCGACACATTTGTTAATTCATCTCTCATACAAATAACCACATTATGAATTTTTAATTTCTTACAATATTTGGCAAGTTGTAAATTTGATGTTGTATTCTTTCCAAATTCTTTCAACCACTCATCAATGCTCATTTATTTATTAGAAAGATATAATCCATTACCTCTTTTCGTTAATTTTACACCTGCTTGTGCTATAGAAGAAAGCATATCTCCAACTAACAATCTCGCTTTATCAGGCAGACCTTCAAGTTTTTCAGCAAAATCTACAATTACACCACTTCCACTAATTTGTTTCTCCAACTCTTTGTTATGTCTTTCCAATTCTTTTTGAGCCTGGAGTTGAGCCTTCCTTTCGTTGGCAGTTTTGACCGCTGTTGAAATACCACCCGTCAATGCTCCAACCGCACTTAAACCAGCAAATAAAGGAATTAGAAATGGGAGAAATCCTCCACTCGTCTCTCTTATTGAATATTTTTTCAACATTGGTTTTGTCATTTTAATTTTAAGTGAGCCAGTGTCATTCAAGATTTTAACCTGTTCTCTTGTGAGCAAAACATCAATTCTTACTGCTCCTTTTCTCTGAATTGTATTAACGTTAATCGTACAAGGCTTTTGATTTTGAACACAAGATGATAGTTTATGAAGATTGATTTGATTAACATATACCCCAGTTGGTACTTTGCCACTCATTTATTTAACAAAAAATTATGTGAGACTAATCATCACACCATTATCTGTATTAATCTGCAATTCTGTTTCTTCCAAAAGCAAACAATATGTATCAACTTCTTCACTCTCTCCTCTTTCAATGTATAGGGAAGTATCCACTCGATTAGACTTTATAGTTTCTTTTTGAGCGCTCAGGTCAAACGTATAGATTGTATACAAACTTTTAAATGCTGTCATATCCAAAATAGGTTCTTTATTTCCATTACTTTCACACACCTTTTGGTAAGACTTGTATGCTTCAGCAAAATCATTTTTTCCCAATTAATTTCCAATCTATCTCGTGGATAAAATGTTCCATCTAGAGAAACGCGAAGTTGTTTCACCTTAGCATTATCACTCAATGCATTATTCTTATCAGTTGCAGTATCACCATCTGGCTTTTTAAAAATCATCCACAGATATCGTGGCTTTCCTTCCAGAACACCCAAATTCCACGTGTAAGTAGTTTGATTGAGTTTAACGTGTTGACATCTTCTTTTGAGGTATGATACACTGAGTGGTTTCTTTGAGTTAAGTCTTCGATTCAACATCTCTTCTGTTTTAAGATTAGGAGTATATTCACTGATATACCAACTCATCTCCTCAATTACAAATTTATTCTGATCACCAAAAGCATTACCAACACCAAAAAGCAATCTATTTTCATTATCATTCCTTTGTAGTTGAAATCTAATTTTAAGACCATACAGAACTTTATCATAATCACAAAATCCAAATATACCTTTAAGAGGAACTGCCACAGTAAAACTATTTTCTGCTTTTGTATCATCATTATACATTCCTTTCCTTTGAATATATCCAGGGTCTGTGTTTGTTCCCGTTGACATATCAGGAATAAAACCTTCGACAGACCCCTTTCCCATTCTATCACTGAATGTATAGAGTGTAAATTTCATCATTTCAGATACAGCAGAGACATAATCAACCGCTTCAACTTCTTGTGTTCCAATATACAATCGCACACTATCAAACATTTTCCAGAAGAAATCATTTACAAGTGTAGCGTTTGTGTTATTCCCAGCCTTAGTGAATTTAAATTTACACAACAAGAAACTTTCGGAGAGATTCAAATAGGTTTGTTGATTATTTATTTCAAAACTTTTTGTACCATTTGTATTCCAGTCTGTTCCAGTTATTGCATTTACCTTGAAGTAATCTTCTTTTTTAGTGGAGTTTGAGATAATAATAGTATCATCCAAATCATAGATACTATCAATTCCTTCCATACTTGTATTTATTTAGGAAAAAAGATGTTAAAACTTTTGAAACCCTGATCCAAGTATTTGAATTATTTTCTGTCGTTCTTGGGGGGACAACTGAGTTTTACCTTTCTTAATTTCTTTTATTGCTTGTAATTTATGAGATTCTTTCTGAGCATCTTTTATACTCTTTACAGCACCTGCTACATTTCCCACAGCAGAAGCAGTTGAACCAATTAGGTCTTTATGTTTAAGAATAGTTGAACCAATACCCATGAGAGTATCAATTATCCCATCTCCTCTAAATTGATGTCCGACACCCCTTTGTCTCTTAGGTTTATAGTATCCTCTACCAAGATACATACCTTCACCCTTGTAGTACGGGGAAAGGAACATCCCATCCCCTGTAATTATTTTATATTTTCCCAACTCGTGCTTCCTCACAATAACCATCGTATTTATTTATTGAAAAACTTCACGTAGGTGAATTCTGATGGATATAACTTCTCCATTAAAAGAAATCACACGATTATCTTGGTCGGTTATCCTAAAATTTACTCTGTGTATGGTTTTTCCTGACACAGGTAGATAAACCAAATTTTTAGGCTCCATATTGAATTTATAACCAATTGGAGTTGAGTATGCGCTGAATGAAAATATTGTATTTGTTTTTAATCCATCATTATAAGCACCATCAATCAAATCACAGTGAATTAACACCGAATTTATTCCTGAGGATATTTGAATGACATTATCACTGTAAAACGTCCCATTAGTTTCAATCTTTATTGAGGAGAAACCTAATAACTCTCTAAATGAATTATCAATTGTGAAATCAACCTTGTAGTTATTTTTAACTTTAATCGTTGATTTTGAAGTATGTTTTTGAATGTTTATAACAATATTTTTTGGTTCATCACCCTGTTCTTTCATAAGACGAGCAATTTCGGAAGATATTTGAGAAATCTCGTATGCTCCGGGTGAGACTGTTATCGTTTTGTATCCACTTCCCGGATTATAACTAAACTTGTCATTTTTCTCGGTTATATTAAATATGGTATTATAAGTCTCCATGGACAATAAAGATGCCTCATATTCTTTTGTTGTGTCAAGTTGTAGTGGGTATGGGAATGAAGATGTGTGGTCGCTTGTTGTGAAATTAAAACTCAGGATTGTGCTTCTCATCTTATTTAATATGAGATAAAATGTCTTTATATTGAGATTTATTAATTATTTTCATGTTCATCAACTGGTCTAAAATGGCTGATGCTTCATTAAAACAATTGTTATTTCCAGCCTTCTTACTGCCGAACAACAATAACAGTCTATTAACTAATTGCGATGGGTCATTTGGAAGAAAACTAATACCTGAACCAAGGATACTTAAAGCCTGAATAATGTGTTTCTCCTTCTCATTCTTCCTACTTTTACCAGAAAGAATAACCTTATAATTTAGAGTGTTCAGCAAATCAATATATACTCTATCATCATTATTTTCCATATCCAATGGTTTATCAATATACTTTGATTCATCCCTCACAGTTGAACCTTGCCTTCCATCTTTTGTGAGAAGAAACATTAATCTCGGAGTTAGTTTAACAGGGGTTGAGCAGAACTTAAGAACCTTAATTCATCATTAAATATCAATACCTTTTCTTGAACAAGATGAAATATTGCTGGTTGTTCTGTTGGAATGAGTCCTGCTTTGGTTTTTGAATCTGCTGAATATTCATTGTTTTGAACAGCATTCACAATATAATCAGGGGGTTGATTAATCTCTTCCAGTTGTTGAAATAAACCTTCATCATGTTCTAATTCTCCAATATGCTCTAATTCTTCCTCCGTCATTTGACTGAAATCTTTTAACATTTGAAGCTTTCTAGGAGTATATTCTACTGTGGGAACTGTGGAAACATCTTTCATTTTTTCTTGGGAAGTTTTTAAAAGTGGTTTAAAAAATTTCTCTTGTTTTTTTTCAAATGCTTCTTCGCCCGTTAGTTTCTGTCTGCGTTTCTTCTTTATGTCTTCCTGTTGTTTTACAACTTTTGAAACCAACTCTTGATGTTCCTTAAATCTTCTTGCTCTTTCTTTTGTATCCATTTATTTTTTTGTAAAATATCATTTAATGAATTGTAAAGATCAACAGGGAAATTTTCCTTTTCTTCATCATTCAAGTAGATGTGTTCAAATAAATCCTTTTCTTTAAATATTTCATCAAATTCTTTATTAACATTAATGCGAGTTGTAATTTCTTCTTCACTAATCCTTGCATCTCTGCTTTTCATACGTTTGTGTTGAGTTTCTTCATCAACATCAAAACCGAATGATAAAATCTTCACTCCGCTCAGATATTTAATAATTTGTCTCGTTCCTTCTGGATTAGTTTCTAATATCCCAACACCACCAGATTTTAGTTTCTTTAACTCACTCTTACAATGTGAATATTTTGTTGTACCAAGAGAAACCTCCTCAAATATTTGTCCTTCATTCCTCAATCGCATATGTTCCTCCACTGAAATATAGTGATAATCTTCACCTTTTACTTCTCCAGGTCTTATTGCTCTAGTTGTTGTTGATACAATGCGTATCACGGGGTGTTTTTTAAGTAAATTTACAATATTCTCATTTGTACTACACAAGAACCTTGATTTATGAAAGTTTTTTCCAGAAGCAGATTTACCCACAAGATTTATAATAATAGTTGTCATTTATATATGTAATTGTTTATAAAACAAAAAATATATCCCTTAATATCTCATCTTGTTTCACAACAATATATTTATATTTTTCAGTCGTGTGCTTCATATAATCCTCAAATTTCTTTTTACTACATAATGTAGAACAATTATCTCTCCAAAAATTATTGATATCTATTGAATTTAACTTGAATAAAATAAAAGTATTAGCATTGTTTCTGATGGAACGACGAGGAAGTTGAAAGTACGATTGACTAAGATAAATACAATTACAAGAAGAATGTCTCCCTCTTGTGTAGTAGCTGTCCATTACCGTTTGGTTTCTCTCATTAACACAATCATCAAAGATAACGAGGTTCTTTTTTGATTTATCCAAATCTTGGGGAGACGGTATATCATCCGTATTATCACTAAGAATACAAGTTATAAGATTTGATTTCTTTTTACATCTCTGTGTATCACAAAATAGTTGAATTATATCTTCAATGTTATAATCATTTAGGTTTTTTGACGTTTAAATAAACCTATTATATCTTCTTTTGAAGACCAGCATTAAAACCTTGTGAGAGTAGTTGATACTCTGGTTGAAAACTCGACTTTGTGAAAATTATTAAATTATCATAATCTTAAAAGTTGGGAGTGAGGAGCATTTTTAAAAGTAAGCAGGTTTTTCCACATCCACTTGAACCAACTATGAGACATCTTAATGAATTTGGGAGATTTTTATGGTTGTTAAATTTTATCTTATTTTCCCAAATAGGTAAAAAATCATTCATTTATATATTTGAAAAACAGGTTATTTAATTTATTATTGGCTTTTTTAGAAACTCTATATTTTATCCTAAGTTCAGGTTTAATTTCAAGATAATCCATTATTTTATTTATACAATATCTTGTGTTGATATTTCCCTGAAAATTACATCCATGAATAATATACAACAACAATCCTTTGAACATTTCTCTTATACGTTCAGTTTCTTCCCTTGTAAGGAAAGGTGTGTTATCATCCTCATACTTTACATTCATTTCTCTAATCAATCTTGTAAAGTAATTCATTTTTGGTGTAAATCTAAAAGAATTATTTTCCTTTTTATATTTTTTATTATCATTAATTAGAAGATAATCACAGAATATACATTGTTTATAGGCTTTTGACTCTGTGTTTAATCCCGTCTTTCACACGCAGGACAATTCTCAAATTTGTCATATGGAGAATCAGGAAAGTCTAGCATATTTATAAAGTAAAACTTTACTTAAACTGAAATTCATCTATACTTTCAGTTGTATATTACCATCGATATCGATATACTTTTTTTCATTATCAGATTCAACGACAACATTTTTTATATTAAAGGTAATTTTAAAATTATCGTTAACTACTATTGAACGAAATGTCATTTCACCTGATATATTAACATCCTTTATTTCATCAAGATTTACATCTTTCGGGTTGTTGAAAAAATACAAATTTCTCCTTGCATATTACAGATGGTCTTATCTTTTCTTTCTAAAGCTTCATCCATAAGGTTTTTGTTCTTTGATACTTTTTCTTGTTTCATTGCTTTTTCTAGTTTTGAATATATTACTAGAAGGAGAGGAGAAACTTTTGTTAGAGATACTTTAATTGATGTTCTACCAGGTATACTAAAAGCCCTTCCACTGAAGGAAATTGAAGAACTCATATTATTTACCATAATAGTTTTTATCCAATAGTTGTTATATTTATCTTTGTTCAATTTTACATCCTTGACATATTTCTCAGTATCTTTAACAGATGAAGAGATTGATTGAAACTTGTCTTTTGTGTCTTGAAACATTGTATTTATTAAGTGAAAAAGTTGGAGGATAAAATGTTTTTAAGCACAGATTCACCTATAAATTAAACGAAATTTTCATCAAGAAAATTTTAGTTTAAGCAAAGTTTTATTCTATAAATATGGTGAATACAACGTACTGCGATGTTTGTAATCACGAATATAAACATTATAGAAAACACCTCCGAACCAACAAACACACATTTAATCTATTTCATCAAATATCTCCTCTTGAGTTGGAAAGAAAACATTGTGATATCTGTTCAAAGGATGTTTTGAAGAGTAGTTATAATCAACATCTTCAATCACAAAAACACAAGAAAAATGAGTTTAAAGTAAAGGGAGACTATTATATTGAAAACACTGATGGGGCATTTAAAGGGCATATAAAAATAAGGATTTTTCAATTTGGAGAACCCGGTCCATCATCAATAGCTGAATCAATTGAAATAGTGAAACCCGATGTTGAAAAATTTATTAAAAAGACATTAAAAGAAATGAAAACTTTAAAGTTTTATATGGGAGTGAAAATGAATATGAAAAGACAAGATGAAGAACAAACTCCTTATATGAGAACAGATCTTCATTTTATAACATCATTTCAAGATTTTTTGAATAGTGGGGTTTATGAAGAACTATCAAGACAAGAGGAGGATGTTGATAATACAGTGGTAAGAAGTGGATTCAATATTAAAACAAATCATCTTTTTAGATATACACATTCTAAAATCAAACCCTCTTAAAGCTTCTTTTTATATTGAATTACCAAAAGAAATAAAACTAAAGAAGGCAGTTGTTAATATTAAGAACAATGATAATAAATGTTTTCTCTGGTCTGTTCTTGCTCACTTACATCCACCAAAATGTAATTCAGAAAGAGTAAAACAATATATGAAATATGAGAATACCTTGGACATTAAAGATTTTAAATTCCCAATGCCATTAACAGATATTCCTAAATTTGAGAAAAAGAATAATCTTTCTATTAATGTATATGGATTAACGGATACAAACAAAGTTCAAATATTAAAAATTTCAAACAACTATAAAAATGAAGAAACACACATTGACCTTTTATATTTTAGTGTTGGAAAGAATTCACATTACACATACATCAGTAATTTATCAAGATTAATCTCTTCTCAGGTATTCAGAACAGCAAACAAAATATATCCTTGTAAGCGATGTCTTAATTCATTTCATACAAAAGAACGATTAGAACAACATTCAAAATATTGTAGTAATCATAAATCAGCTGTAATTACAATGCCTAAACCTGGTGAAAAGATTTATTTTGAAGATTATAATAAATCTATCATGCACCCATTTGTGATATACGCTGATTTTGAATGTATCCTTAAAAAGATAAATACTGCTTCTCCTAATCCAAAAGAACCATATACAAATAAATATCAAAAACATATTCCTTGTGGTTTCTGTTATTATATCAAATCATCTGTTGGAGAAAAGTATAACAAACTTGAACATTATCGTGGAAAAAATGCTTCACAAGAGTTTGTAAAACGATTAGAAAAGGATTGTATAAGACTCACTAAATTAATGAAAGAAACAAATGAACCGATGAAATTAACCAAAGAAGAAAAATTAGAATTTAGAATGAACAATATCTGTCATATTTGTGAGGGGGAAATTAAGGAGTCTAAAGTTAGAGACCATTGTCATCTTACTGGTAAATATAGAGGTCCCGCTCATTCCTGTTGTAATCTTAATTATAAATTACCTTCTTTTATTCCAGTCTTTCTTCACAACAGTGCCAACTATGATACACATCTATTTATAAATGAACTTTCAAAAACACCAGGGAATATTTCTGCCATAACAAACACAAGTCAAAAGTATATTTCATTTTCAAAAATGATATTCACAAAACCTTTAACTCGTATTAGGTTTTTACATTCTTACAAGTTTATGGGAACACCACTAGCCTACCTCGCATCAAATCTAAGCTCCACGGACTCTTTTCCAAATCTTAATTCATTCTTTCCAAAAGAGGAAATTCTCACTCAAGAGGAAATTCAGATTAAAGAGAGAATTCAAAGTAAAGAGGAAACTCTAATTAATGAAGAAATTCTAACTGAAGATGAAATTCTAATTATAAAGAAAATTCGAACTAAAGAGGAAATTCAGATTAAAGATGAAATTCTGATTAAAGAAGGAATTCTTACGAGAGAGGAAATTCAAACAAGGAATGAAATTCAAAGTAAAGAGAAAATTCTTACAAGTAAGGGAATTTATCCTTATGATTATATGGATTCATTTATGAGATTTAAAGAAACACAACTTCCTTCAAAAGAAAGTTTCTATAATAACCTTTATGAAGAAGAGATAAGTGATAAGGAATATAAACACGCACAAGAAATATGGAAAATATTTAAGATAAAGAACCTTGGAGAATATCATGATTTATATCTAAAAACAGATGTTTTATTGTTAGCTGATGTGTTTGAGGCTTTTAGAACACTCTGTCATAATAAAAATTGTTATGGATTAGACCCTGCCCACTATTTCACAGCTCCTGGTTTAGCTTGGAGTGCAATGTTGAAAATGACAAAACAAGATATAGATTTAATCAGTGATGTTGATATGCTTTTGATGATTGAGAAGTCCAAGAGAGGTGGAATATCACAAGTATGTTCAAAAAGATATGCGAAAGCAAATAATAAATATCTCCCAAATTATGATAGTGAAAAAGATAGTAATTATTTGATGTATTTTGATGCTAATAATTTGTATGGATGGGCAATGTTTCAATCTCTACCTTATGGTAAATTAGAGTGGGTGGAAGAAAAGGATTATGAAAAGGCTTTGATGAATATTGTTATTTCTTCTCAAGAGGAATTGAATGACGAAGAAGAAGGTTATTATTTTGAAGTTGATTTGAGGTACCCGAGTGATCTTCATAATAAGCATAAAGATCTTCCTTTTGCATGTGAGAAAGAAACTCCAAAGAAAGAATGGTTAAGTGATTATCATAAAAGTTTTAATATTAAAGGCAAATCAACAGAAAAGTTATTAACAACATTCTATGATAAAGAGGGATATGTTTTACATCAGAGAAGCTTAAAACAGTTTTTGAGAGAAGGATTGAGAGTAGCTAAAATTCATAGAGTTTTAAAATTTAAACAAAGTCCTTGGGTGAAAAAGTATATTCAATTTAATACAGATATGAGAGCAAATACAAAAGTAAAATTTGAAGGGGACTTTTATAAATTAATGAATAATGCTGTATTTGGAAAGACTATGGAAAATGTTAGAAACAGGCAAAACATTAGATTCGCAACATCTTGGAAAGAAGCTTCGAGATTGATAAATAAACCAAGTTTTGAGAGAGAAGAGGTTTTTTCAGAGAACTTTTCTGCAATTCATATGAAAAAGGAAAGTATTGTAATGGATAAACCAATTTATATTGGAACAGCAGTTCTTGATTTATCAAAGATATTGATGTATGATTATTTGTATAATGACTTAAAGAAAGAGTATGGCGAAAATGTTTCATTGTTGTATATGGACACTGATAGTTTTATCCTAGATATAAAAACTGATGATGTTTATGAAGATATGAAGAAAAATATTGGAGTATATGATACAAGTAATTTCAGCAAGAAGAGTGAGTTATTTTCAAAAAGAATGAAAAGGTTATTGGTAAGTTTAAGGATGAGTTGGGTGGAAAAGTAATGAGTGAGTTTATTGGATTGAGAGCAAAGGCATATGCTTATAAGTATGGTGAACAGATTGATAAGAGGTTAAAGGGAATAAAGAAATATGTAATAAAGAAATCAATAACTTTTAGAAATTATTATAATTGTTTGATGAATAAGAAAGAAGAATATAGGAAAATGAATACAATAAGAAGTTATAAACATAACATATATAGTGAAGAAGTAAATAAAAAGGCATTAGGAGCCTTTGATGATAAGAGATTTATTTTAGATAATGGAATAGATTGTGTTCCATATGGATATTGTATGATAGAGTGTATAAAATAGATTATGTTTTAACGATGGGAAGATGGGTTAGGGTTTTTTAAGGGCTACCGCCGCCTTTTTCACAATATATAAATGGTTAAACCAAGTATTAATCAAACTAAAGAGTGGAGAAAATCTCAGTCTTGGTATATAAATGGAAAACATAATGAATGTGAAAAATATCAAATAAGTCTTATTGAAAAAATAACTAAAACAAAGGTAAATAAAACAAATAAGCGAATTAATTTAAAAACTAGTAAGTTGGAGGATGTAAAGAAAAAAATGAATATCCTTGAATGGACTGAAAACTTTGATGGTTATCAATTGAACAATGAAAAAACAATTTACTATAATCTCAAAATGATATGTGGCTCAGGAGGTGGTCAGATGAGAGCATTAAGAGAAGTTTATCATTTCGTAATGGCACAAATGGGGTATCTTCAAAAATATAAAGATTCAAATGTTTTGTTTGTCAATATTTTAGATGGGGATTATTGTGCAAAGAAAATTAAACTATTGAAGGAATTTGAGAATGAACAAATCTTTATAGGTTCAATGAGTGAGCTGTTCAACCCCCAGGTGTTCAATTCAATGAGGTTCAACCTCCAGGTTAAAAGGGGAGACAAATAAATATACCTTGGGATAAAAAGGGGATTTATTTTTAGGGAAAAAAAATATGAATCGCTGAAAATCCCCCATTCATTTACATGGGGAAAAGTGAGCCAGAATCAGTATTCTTACCCTACTCATAACGATATACATATCGTTACGAATTCGCGCCCACCGGCGTGCGATCGACCGCATTTTTCTAATAGCAGCCGCGTCGCCCACCGGACGGACAATTCAGTCGTGACCTTCCGGAACAACGCCAGAACCCTGTCACGGGTGAGTTCTTCATCCCACCATGGCCTAGCCAATTTTCTACCCGCGCAAAATAGGGTCAATCGCTGAATATCGATATTCCTAAGTACTCGCGTGGGTAGCCTACCGGGAAACCATACCTTGATGCAGTTCGGCTTGGACACAAACCGCTCAAGAGGTCCGTTCCATTCTTCAGTGATAACCGAGCGGGTATTATCGCCTGACCTCACCGGATCCGATTCTATTTCCTGGGTGTTTAAAACCCAACTACTATTCCACAGTGCAAGATGGTATTCCAATAGGGAAAGAGGACCCAACGAACGGGGTACATTTTCCCATGCACATTTATTTACTACGACACACGTATACAGGGAATACCAAACACGCATGCAGTAAGTAATGCAAACACGTATGCAGGCAACGAAAGCAGTACAACCGACTATAAGCAATTATCAATGTACAGCACTTACACAGTTCCACTTATAGACGGCGCCACCAACATTCATTCAAAAGAAAAGAAAAGACTACCCTCAAAGACGAGGGAGTCAGACAGGGTCCGTAGACCTTTATACCGTGGAGCCTTGGTGACCGAACGGGCCCCACGAGACCGTTGCAGGTTACCTGCACCCTCGTGGTGCCTTGATGGGCGAGTCGCGACGTCTGTCCCCATGGCAGCTTGGATAGCCGTGGCTGACTCGGGCCTTCCACGGGGCCGGCGAGCTCTCTCCGGCGCTATACTCTCGGATGCGCAGGTTTGCGCCACAGAGCTGGCAGAGCAGCGCCTCCAGTCCGCGTCCCTGGTGCCACGCCTGGACTCCCCAACGACCGCGAGCTCCGACGAACGGGTCGTTCCACAGACCATTTCTCCACAGACAGGCCACCACGAGCCGAAGATCCCGACCAGGAAGAAGAAGCCACCAAAAGAAACCACACACACGATTTGGCTCCTGCCCACCCTTATATTCCTCCTGGCTTCTTGCTCCGCCCTCCTTCGAGCTCCTGCGGGAAGCTTCGAGAAAAGGGGCGTTGCCCATGGCCAACCCTCTCGTCCCCCCCCCTCTCGTGGCGTGCGGGGGGGGGGCGAGGGAATCGTTACATGGCCCAGGCCTAGGGAGATTCAGTCCCCCAAAATGAGGCCCCTCCTTCACATGACCTTTGACCTCTGGCTCGAATCGCACTTCCCCCACACCAAAGCGCGGGAAAAGCAGGCGGGAAAATTCGTGCGCCGCCGATGTTCCTTCTTTTTTTTCCCTTGCGTTATCGAAATCCCTTGTTCCTTTTCCTCCGCAGAGATGGCCTTCATGAGCTGAGAGGGTTGCGATTTGGTTTGTGGAGAAGGGGATCAGTAGTTGGCGTAGTGGGGAAGGTGGTTAGGTGATTGGCGTAATTGTGGTTGAGGTGATGAGAATGGCGTGGTTTGTTGAGAGGCGTGTGTGGTTGTTGTGGTGGGAGGACGGTGGATCTGAAGCGGTTGTTTGAGAGCGACGTTGGTGGTGGTGGTTTGGTTGTGGTTGGTGGTTGAGGCGATCGTGGTTGTTGTGATGGTGGCATTGTGAAGGTGGCTGTGGTGGTTGAAATGTGGTTGGTCCAAAATTACGATCGTCAAAGAAAAACACTATCTCAAAGATCACGGCCCGGTGACACGAATAATTCCCATTAAACAACGGTGGGGAAATCTAACTGAACACAGACTTATCGATTGAACTTACTGAGGACCTATATGGTGTTCTGCGAATTTCCACAGCCGTTACATTACCCCCTCCCCTTTTTACAGACTCGTCCCGAGTCGTCGAATTTTCATGTGCCATCATGTGTAAGTTTCCCCAAGTACGTTTTATCTCTGGATCCCTGAGTGCGACATTTAGTGTATTCGTGTCCCAAAAATAAATAACCTACGGGCTGAGTAACTAACTAAACAAACCCACTCATACAGACGACTTAAATAAATTGCCGGCGCTACGCCAAACATACAGGGGGCGCAACTCATGTACAATTTTACCCTTAACTTAACTTATAATTTTACACTACACCATGGCCCAGGATCGATGGACTCTGTGGGGAAAAAGCAAGGCAGGGAGCCAGACTACTCACATGCAGTCTCTGGCTCATGAACCAACGCAGGTGACAGGGAATGTGGCCGGCTGCTCACATGCAGTCCCAGGCCTCCCCCATGACATGAGCGCAGTGAACACAAGCGGTGCACGGGCTGCCAGTGCAGTCCCGTGATGCGGCTGCCTTCAGGGCAGTCCCTGCAGCACGCGCGATGATCCTGGCGCACATGGTGATGGATGGATGGGGCAAATGCAACAAAAAGGGCTAGCAGGCATGGGGTCAAGGCAAAGGCAGGCAGACAAGGAATGGCAAGGCAAAACAAGGCCGTTGTAGCAAAACGGGCAGGTGGTGAAGCTGACCGGCACAGGCCTTGTAGCAAAACAGCCGGCAGATGAACTGGCCGGCACAGGCCTTGCATCAAAACAGCCGCAGATGAACTGGCCGGCACAGGCCTTGCAGTCTTGAGGATCGTGGAGGGAGTGTGGTGGTGCTGGCCACTCGGAAGACGGGCTCGGACCTACCCGACTGTCTCCCTCCCAACCTATCGCCTTTGCCCCTCTCTGTCCATACCCACTCCCTTCGTTTGCAAACAAAACAAATTTAGCCCCAACTTATTTTTTTTATTTTAATTTCCCCTTCTATAACTCGTCTCCCTAACCCCCTTTATTGTCTTTGTCCGGCTTACCTATCATCATCCGATCCTACTCCCAACCCCTACGTTCCCTTCCTGGAGGGGAATAAGGGAGAGCTGGCGTCCTGTGTCGAGGCCCAATCCAAGCCTCAGAACGGCCTCCCTCAGATCTCAGCGATCTCAACCCAAGGTGAGTCCAGCGGCCCACAACGAGTGAAGGGATGGATGGTGCGGAGGGGTACACTTCCTAATGTACCCTAACCATTTAACTGTTAACTACCCCGGGGCTTTCCAAAAGCGCCTCTCGCTTAAACTATCGGTTCTAACAACCACGATTCCCGTCACCTGCATTGGTGTCCTCACAAATTTGGCCCATGCCCTCCAATTTTCGCTTCGTGCCCTTGCACGTTTTCGTGGCTGGGACGCGTGGCTCCCTTGGCAGCAACTACCCTCTGCCGATTCTCCAACGATGGCACCCCCGGGCACTACAACTGTCTCCGAGCCAACCAGCTCCCTAAACACCGGGGAGTGCCCTCCCTGGCTACTCCCCTGAAACGCTCACGTGGCAGGCTGGCGCCCCGGGCCCCTTCCCTGGGTGCCCGTGCCCAATGCACTGCCCACGCGGCCAGTGGCTTCCCGGGCCCCGCATCATGCGGGCCCACTAGGCTATCCCAGCCCCCCATGGACCCTTGGCCTACCGCGGCCGACTAGCCGGGTGCCCAGGGTACCCACTAAGCGATACTCACCATTCGCAGCCACACTCACAGCCCGTCAACAGGGCTCCTGCACCCCTTCACACAGGTTTTGAGCCTACACTCTCACCAACAGCAAAACGACCTCCATTTTGTCAATTTGACTAACCCCCTAACTCACTTTACTCTGACCCCGGGGTCCCTTGGGTGGGAGTCACTCCTCCCCCCAACCACTCATCGCACCATGCATTCCACATTCACTCCATACCCACAGACTCGCTGGCCTCATACCCACAGACTCATCAAGTTACTTCCATTCTCTTCTCACACATCGCTGATCACTGCCATTCCTCGAGCGAAATCTCATACCTCCCTCGTGCTCCCTCGTGCTCCCTCGTCATCCCTTACAATATTGCACATTCCATTTAACACTATGTAGCTAAGCTACGTCCCCTCTACACATCCAAAGTCTGTCACTGTCTCCAAATATTATTTCCCATTTCTCATCCTAAATCTAAACTACAATTCCTCTACCTATTCCATTCCACAGGCCCCATGAGGACTTATCCCTGCCCCATGGAGCCGGTCTTGCTATGCTAACCCTTCCCCCTAACTCGTTCCATCCTGTGCCTGGTACAGGGGGTCTTCCACCCCTTGCCCAGGAATCCTGTTCACCCGAAGTGAGGCTTGCTTTTTTTTTTTTTAAATGCGCGCACTCGCCCGGCAACTCGCAACCTGCGCTCTTTTCCCGTGACGTCATGGCAGCTGCACGCGCTTCGCCCCTCCTCGGACGGTACCATCCGGCAGGGATTTCCCTCCTGCCGGATTCCAACCATGCAGCCACGACGTCACCCTGCGCATTCTAAACAAGCCTCGCATTTCGAGGGGTTCCCCATGCGAACACATGTGCTCTGCTCGTCGGAGCTTTACACACGCTCGCCTGGAGAACCCATCCGGTCCAAATTCGTAATCCAGCCTCCCTTCTATCCATCTGCGGGATCGGCTTAGGCTTGCTTTTTTAATTTTAATGTGCGCACTAGTGCGGCAACTCGCAACCTGCGCTCTTTTCCTGTGACGTCATGGCAGCTGCTCGCGCTTCGCCCCTCCTCGGACGGTACCATCCGGCAGGGATTTCCCTCCTGCTGGATTCCAACCATACAGCCACGACATCACCCTGCACATTCAAAACAAGCCTCGCATTTCGAGGGGTTCCCCACGCGAACACTTGTGCTCTGCTCGTCGGAGCTTTACACACGCTCGCCTGGAGAACCCATCTGGTCTAAATTCCTTATCCAGCCTTCCTTCTATCCATCCGCGGGATCGGCTAATCCACCGCGTGCGTTTACGGACTGGGTTTCACTCCCGCAGGCGCGCATGTGGCGGCCTCGTGCGTAGCACAGCACGGACACCGCGCGCGCTGCCGTACAAACCCGGCACGGTCCCCAATGCATCTACGGCCGCTACTCGGCCTTTGTCCACAGTCAGGCTCCGTCGTCGTCGCACTCTCGCGCACAAACTCCCACGTCCCACGATGCTCACACACCTCGAGATGGCACTCTCACTCAGGCACGTGGTTGCGTGTTCCCACATGCCAGCTGCCATCTCCCTCACATACAGCGACCTCACACACACCTTTTCACTCAAGCATGCCATTTCCCTCACACACGTGGTTACACTCACACGCGGCCTTTCACTTGCACAGGGGGTTTCACACACACACCGTTTTACTCAAGCTCGCTATTTCACTTACACACACTGTCTCTTCCATACACGGTGCTTCATCCACACCCGGTGCTTCCTTTACACATGGCGTGCTGGGAGGCACGCACTTCGGCTCACTCGCAACCTCGCATACCATTTTACTCACACACGCTGGTCTTTGAACACACAGCCTTTCATCCACGCTATTTCGCCACACTCGTAAACACACACACCGGGACATTCGCACTGGGGATTTGCGCCACCATAAGGGGTCCCGGGGCCTCCACACCCACCAAGCTGCGTGTGTACCCGTCCACAACACTCGCCCCTCCTAACTCGCTCGGCACGACCGGACCCACCTGGTCATGAATCGCCTTTTCTCCTCCTTATTCGGCCCCCTCCACTTGCTATTCTGCAATCCCCCACACTCTTTCAACAACACTCCTTACCTCCCCCCCTCGTCCCTTGTCCTCCCCCCCCCTTCCCCCACCCCCTGCACCCAAAGCCTCCTCCCTTACCTCTTCATTAAAAGTATGGACCTCAAATATCCGGGGCCTTCGCTCAAACCTTTCAGATCTTTCCATACAGGTTGCCACTGACAAACCAGACATAATCTGCCGAACAGAAACTTTCCTCCCCCAAGACGTGTCTGACTCCCAAGTATCTCTCCCTGGTTACTCCCTCCTCCGGTTTGACAGACCTGAGCCTCGCCCTGGTGGAGCAGTTGCTCTCTTCAAAGACTCTATTCCCCACTCTCTATGCACTGCCCTCACTCCCCCACACCCCCAGGAATACCTCTGGCTGCGGCTTCCTCTCAACTCCCACCTCATGTTTATATGTTTACTGTTCCGTCCACCTAACAGTGATGACTCCATCTACACCTCACTATCTGAAAACATGGACAAACTTCTATCTTCTCATCCAAACTCTCTCTTCCTCATATGTGGATCTCATTTCTTCCATCCTCCTCCATCTCATTCCTCTTCCATCTCATTTCTCCACCTCCTCCAATCTCCCACTTCCCTTTGTCCTCTCTCTCATTACTCCCCACTGCAACTCATCCCTTTACCACCAAGCCGTTTGTCTTCCTCCCCATCTGACCCTCTCCCCGAGGTCTTCTGCAATCTCCTGCACACTGTCAACAACTCTCACTACTTCCACCTCTCCTCCCTCATCCTACCCTACCCTCCTCTGCACCCAAAGCCTCCTCCCCTCCCTCTTTCTTGATATTGTGGACCTCAAATATCCGAGGCCTTCACTCTAACCTGACTGATTTTTCCATACAGGTTGACACTGACAAACCAGACATAATCTCCTAAACAGAAACTTTCCTCCTTCAAGACATCTACAACTCCTTAGTTTCTCTCCCTGGTTACTCCCTCCTCCAGTATGATAGACCTGTGATGAGATGGACCTGAGCCTCATTCTGGTGGTGGAGTTGCTATCTTTATTAAAGACTATTCATCACTCTCCATGCAAGGCCTCACTCCCACACCCCCCAGGAATACCTCTGCCTCTGACTTCCCATCCCCTCCCACCTCTTGTTTACATGTGTGTTGTGCCGTCCACCAAACAGTAATGACTCCATTTCCATCTCGCTCGCCAAAAACATGGACCAACTTCGATCCACTCATCCAAACTCTCTCTTCCTCATATGTGGCGACTTCAATTATCATCATGCCAGTTGGCTCGGTGTGGGTACCTCTCTCACCTGTCATGGCACCTCAGAAAAAGCTTTCTGCAACTCATTGGAACTGACTCAATCGGTCAACTTCCCTACCCGGATCTCAACCAATGGTACTCCATCTCTTCTGGATCTGATTTTGACAAATTTCCCTGACGATATCTGCTGCTCTTCCTCCGCTCCAATCTGTTCTTCTGACCACGTCCTTGTCAAAGTGGACATCTCTCTGGCTCTTATCAGAGAACCACCTCACCGCCGTCGAGTCTGGCATTTCACTCAAGCCGACTGGCAGGGTCTCCAAGCAGCCCTCAAACTTATAGACTGGTCTCCTATCTCTACTTTCTCCAACATCAACTCTTCCTGGGAATTCTTTCAAAGAAACTTGCTCTCCCTCATGCACAGATTTATCCCCTCTCGTCTTTAGTTGCCCTACCCTTCCTCCCGCCCTTGGTTCACTGAAGCTTGTGGTGAGGCAGTTGTTCTGAAACAACTTGCCTTTGCCTCATGGAAAGCAGACCCAAGTTAGGGCAATCTCAATTCCTTCCATAAAGCTTGGAAAAAGTGTGTATCTACCCTCTGGAGAGCCAGAAAACAACATCTTTCTCATCTCAAGTGTGAATTCTCAAACCTCTCTCCCTCCTCAAAATCCTGGTGGCGTCTAATCAAATCTGTTTCTGGTGTATGTTCCCCCTCCATCCTCTCCCTTACCTCAAATGGCAGCACTGCTGATACCGCACGTGAAAAAGCTGAATGCCGAAACTCGGTGTTTGCAGCTAAATCTTGTGTCCAAAACCCATCACTTTTTCTACCCACCTTACCCAGTCTCACCCAACTGTCCCTGGACTCTGTGTCCTTTTCTCCTGACAAGGTGGAGAGCTTGCTTTTAAACCTCGACTCAGATTCTGCAACCGGTCCAGACGGCATCAGCCCACGTGTCCTCAAAGCCTGCTCTTCTGCTCTTGCTCACCCTCTCTCTGTTCCATTCACCTTCTCATTTGCTCAAGGTCATCTGCCATCTGCTTGGAAATCTGCAAACATCACTTCCCTGCATAAAAAGGTGCAAAAACAGATCCCTGCAACTACAGACCAATCAGCCTTCTCCCAATCATCAGCAAGGTTATGGAATCCATCATCGCTTCAGACATTAAATCCTTCCTCTTCTCCAATGGCTTGATTTCTTATCATCAATTTGGTTTGTTCCTCGAGGTAGCGTTCTGGGCCCTGTTCTTTTTCTGATTTTCATCAAATGACTCTCTGGAAAATCCTCTATTAATCCTCTGTATATATCCTCTAAAAAATTCTACAGCTTCACGCTGTAGAAACCAAGGCATTTCGGATCATTGGCATCTCCCGCAATGAGGCCGAGTCTTTGGGCCTCTCACTCAATCACCGCAGGTTGGTCGGTGGTCTTTCTGTCTTCTACCGTCTCCTCTCCAGCCTCGACGCTCCTGCTCTCTCTGCGATTTGGCCCCACCACATATCCGCAGGGCGCTCAAGGTCCGCCAACATCCCCCTTCTGGTAAAACTACCAAAACCACGAATCACTGCTCACCTTCACTCTTTCATTCCTCTTTTCTCCCGCCTTTGGAATATACTCCCTCGCCCTATTCATTCCCATTTTCCCTCCAGGCCTTCAAAACAGCTATTCACCACCACCTCTTACCCCCATCCAAATCCTCGATCTTTTCTACACCAGATAATCCACCCAAGCCCACCTCCTTCAAATTCCCTGCTTTCCTTCCTGAAAGTCCCTGTAATGTCCATCTTCTATTCCCCATGTTCCCCATCCCATCCCTCTCCCTTCTACATATCTCCAAATGTCTCTGTTCCCCACTATTTTGTCCTTCCCACTCCCTCCCCTCCAGCACGGCAACTCGCAGCTCGCGCACCTTGCACCTTGCCCATGACGTCACGTAGCTGCTCGCGTACCTCGTCCCTACGGACGGCACCATCCGGTCGGGATTCACCCTCCTGCCGGATCCCAACCACACGTGCAGCCATGACGTCACCCTTCGCATTCCAAAAGCAAACCTCGCATTTCGAGGGGTTCCCCACGTGAACACGTGCTCTGCCCGTTGGAGCTTAACACAAGCTCGCGTGGAGAACCCGTCCGGTCCAAATCCGTAATCCAGCCTACCTTTTGTCCGTCCACGGGATCGGCAACATCCACCGCTGGCGTTTCTGGACCGGGTTTCACTCCCGCAAGCGCGCACGTGATGGCCTCGTGCGTACCAGAGTACGGACCTCACACTCGCCGCCGGTTAAACCCGGCACGGTGCTCAAAATAGCTACGGCCCTAACCGGCCTTTGTCTGTCTGTCGCCATCGTCTCCGTCGCATTCTCGCGCTCAAGCTCCCTCGTGCCACGAGGCTCACACACCTCGAGATGGCATTCACACCGGGAGACTCGGCTGCATGTTCGCGCATGCCCACCGTCATCTCCCTCACATACCGCTCTCTCACACACATGGTCTCTCTTGCACTCGGCCATTCACTCACGCGAACCATACCACTCACACACGCGGTGACACTCACGCGCGGTGTCTCACTCGTACACGGGCTTCCACTCACACCCGGAGTGCTGGGAGGCACGCACTCCGGCACACTCGCAACCACACCACTCACACACGGGGGCGCACTCACACCTTTCACCACACACACCGGGACAATCACACTGGGGAATCGGGTCACCTTGATGGCTCCCGGGGGCCTCCATACCCCCCAAGCTTCGTGTGCACCTGTCCGCAGCACCCGCCCCCTCTAACTCACTTGACACAACCGAACCTACCTGGTCGAGATCAGCTTCAAGGGAGAATAGTGTCTCCCTTCGTTCTCGAAGGAGGCTATCCAGCTGCTTGCACCGGGTCCCCACACGTTCTGCCATCTCGCCCCCATCGTCCTCCACTACCTCCGTGTGTGTGTGTGTGTGTGTGTGTGTGTGTGTGTGTGTGTGTGTGTGTGTGTGTGTGTGTGTGTGTGTTCGTCCCCAACCCCGTCCTTATTGTGCAGTCTCTCTATTTTTTCTGTTTCTTTCTGGCTCCATTTTCCTTTCCATCCGAGTCGTTTTTCCTCTCTCAGCCCCATAAGCTGTTCGTTCTCCCTCCGGAGCTCTTCGATCTTCGCTGACTCCAATCTTGCTCTCCGTTTTAGTTGTTCAATTTCAAACTCACATTGTTCTTGTTTTCTACCCCACAGTTTCTCCTGCTCTTCATTCTCCAATCTCATCGTTTCTTTCAATTGGCTCATTTCCTTCCTGTGTTTCATTCGCTGTTCTCTCACTACTCTTCCTTGTTTCCTCTCCTGTCCTTCCTTCTCCAGTTTCATGGTTTGCTTCATTTGGTTAATCTCCTTTTTGTGTTTCATTTGCTGCTCTCTCATTACTTTTCCTTGTTTCCTCTCCTGTCCTTCCTTATCCAGTTTCATGGTTTGCTTCATTTGATTAATTTCCCTTTTGTGTTTCATTCGCTGTTCTTTGTCTATCTCCTCGCACTCCATCCTTGCCTTTTCTTCCAATTGGTCAACCTCCGCTTCATGTTCTTTTTGTTTTCTATCCCATTGTTCCTCTCGTTCTTCCCTCTCCAATCTCGTTGTGTCCTTCGATCGTCTGATTTCTCCTTCCTGCTTCAGCTGTTCTTCCCTCATCATCCTCAACTCGTTTTGTAGTTCCCTTTGTCTTCATGTTTCTGTAACTCAGAAGCTTTCTTTTCAAATTCCTTTCTCATCTCCACACCCTCCAACCTGTTTTTTTCCTTTTGTCGTTCAGTTTCAAGTTCATACTCTTTTTGTTTTTTATTCCACTGTCTTTCTTGTTCCTCATTCTGCAATCACGTTATTTCCTTTAATTGACTGATTTCTTTCTCCTGTCTCATTCCTTGCTCCTTCACTTTCTCCTCGTACTTCAAACTTGCTTTGGCTTCAAACTGTTTGATCTGTACAGTGTGGTTCCTCAACGTTTCATTTTCTGTTCTCTTCCTTTCCTCTTTTAACATCTTCAGTTCGTTTTGTAATCCTCTTTCTTTGTTTTTGTGTTTCAGTATCTCAGAAGTTTTTGTTTCTAATTCTTCCCTCAATTTGCATGCTTCTTCACTCATTTCATCCCTTCTTTCCACTGCTTCCCTCCTCAATTTGTCCCCTTTTTTTTTTACTGTATTCCTTTAGTTTTTTGCCATTCCTTTCCCATTCTTATCTCCCCTTCCAGGATTTCTCTTTTAAACTGGCTTGCCCTTACCTCTCGCTTCAGTAGTTCCAATTCCCCATCTTGTTTGCATTTTTCCTTTTCTAGCTTTGTTTTCCTTTCTCCTTCCTCCCTCATTTCTCCCTGCAGTTCTTCGAACCGTTCTGACTTTTCCAGCAATTCCTCCGTCCTTTCCTCCAGCTGTCTCTCTCCTCTTTTTATCTTTCGTTCTAGGCTTTCTCTTTCCTGATTGCCTGTTCTTATCTCTTCCTTCAATTGTTCCAACTCCCCATCGTGTTCACATTTTTTCTCTTCCAACTGTATTTCCCTCACTCTCCCCTCTAGTTCTTTGAACCGCCTTGCTCCCTCAAATATTTTTTCCATTAGTAGTTTTACTTCCAAATCGTGCTCTTTTTGTTTCTTTTTGAGCTCGGTTTTCCATTCTTCCTCTAAGCTCTTCCTATCCTGGGATACCAATTTGCTCTTCGTCTTTCCTTTTATTCTGTTCACTCGCCTTTTGTAGCAAAAACCCACGCAACCAATGTACTAACGTCGTTTCCTTATGTGGCTTCTCGACTGTGCTGGCTAAGTCCTCTTCCAGCTCCTGAATTTGCTCCTGTGCATCAGCCAGTCGTTGTGCTTTTGTGTGCACATAATCCTCATGAACCCAGTCTGCGTTGGTTAAGTCCTTTTCCAACCCCCGAATTCGTTCCTGTGCCTCATCCAATTCAATCTCCAATGTACTGTCGTCGCCCTGCCTCGCCTGCCATGCTCACGTGGTTTGATCCGGTGGGTGGGAGCGCCTTCGTCGTGCCGCGCGGTTCGCAGCGCCATTAATAGCGGCCCGCTCACACCTCGTGCCGCGCTGAAGTGATGCCGTGCCGCCATCTTGCGACTCCGATATTCCTGCTCAGTGTATGAGGGTGCGCTCCCCCCTGGATTGTAATTAGCGGTGGAGTTATAAAAAGAACCATCCGGGGCCATGGATTCTACATTACTACACATATTCATTTCTACCCCCCGGCACCCGCTCGCCTTGAAACTCCATCTTATTTCTCGGAAGGGATTAAATTTGGCTCGCTTGTAATTTGGGGGAGACGGGGGGGTTTGCTTCGCCCACCCCTGGTCCGATCCCCGTAAATTTAGTTGGAGACCGAGGTGGATTTGAATCCCACACTCCTGTACACCAATGTTACGAATTTCGCCCGCCCGGCGTGCGATCGGCCACGTAATTCAAATTGCGACGCGTCGCCCACCGGAATGGACAATTCAATCGCGACCCTCTTGGAACTACTGCCAAGGAGCTAGCCACGGGTGGGGGTTTAACCTCACCACAACCCAGTCCGCATTCTACCCGCGCGAAATAGGGTGAATCGCTGAATGTCGATATACCTAAGTACCCGCGCGGGTAGCGTACTGAGGAGTTGTACCACGCCGCAGGTCGACTCCGGACACGAACCGCTTAAGCGGCTCGTTCCATGCTGCAGGGATAACTGAGCAGAGTTATCGCTGACCTCGACGGTTCAGATTATTTACTGGGTGTCTAAACCCACTTCCAATCCCTTGCGTGATGCAAGATGGGACTTTCAATGGGGAAAGAGACGACGAACGGGATACATTTCACACAAGCACATTTATTACAAAGCACATATTGCACACACAACACAAGCAAGGCAGTCATGCAATATACAACCAACAAATAGAATGCAAAAGCAATACGACCGACTATAATTATTATTATTTACAAGCACTTACACAGTTTATACTTGGCAGGACACGGCGCCACAGCATGCATACAAAAACAAAGAAAGACCTCCCTCACAGGCAAGGGGGTAGACTGGGTCCGTAGACCTCTATGGTCATGGGCCGTGGATGACTGAAAAGGCCCATGAGACCGAAGGGTCTTACCCGCACCCTCGTGGTGCGACGGTGGGCAGGTTGCGACGTCTCGTCCCCACGGCAACTAGCGTAGCCGCGCCTGATCTCGGGCCTTGCAATGGTGGGTAGGTCATGACGCCTTCTCCCCATGGCCACTAGGACAAGACTTCCACCCGACTGCCCCAAGTCTGTCTACGACGAAGACTTGGACCGCAACAGACTTGGACCAAGACCACGACGACCAAGACTTCCACACGACTGCCCCAAGTCTCTGCTATCCGCTCTCTTTTCCAGGTGCTCCTCTTGCCCTTTTATTTCTCCTGCGCCCGCCCCGCCCTTCGCGGCGCGTGGGTGGGGGGAGGAACATTCCAGAGAAATTGGGGTGGGAGTTGGTTTCCAACCATCAAACTTGTTTACCGGAGGAGAAATTGGGGTGGGGCTGGTTTCGTTGCTCCTTTAGTGGCGTTGTGGTGTGGATGGCGTGGTTGTTGAGATGGCGTGGTTGTTCCAAAATAACGACAGGTAAAGAAAAATGGCTAACTCAAAGCGTCGCAGCCAGGATGAATCACACACATTCCCTCTAAACAACGGTTGTGGACCAACTACACATGAACTTATCGATATATCTAACCTGAGGACCTTTCTGGTGTATTGCAAATTTCCACATCCGTAACAATATATATATATATATATATATATATATATATATATATATATATATATATATATATATATATATATTCTACATACATATATATATATATATATATATATATTCTACATACATATATATATTCTACATACATATATATATATATATATATATATCTACATACATATATATATATATATATATATATATATATTCTACATACATATATATATATATATATATATATATATTCTTACATACATATATATATATATATATATATATATATATATTCTACATACATATATATATATATATATATATATATATTCTACATACATATATATATATATATATATATATATTCTTACATACATATATATATATATATATATATATATATTCTACATACATATATATATATATATATATATATATATTCTACATACATATATATATATATATATATATATATTCTACATACATATATATA